>NC_022023.1:13318064-13331718 GCF_000317375.1 Microtus ochrogaster
TCCTCCTCCTCCTCTTCCTCCTCCTCCCCTCCTCCTCCTCTTCCTCCTCCTCTTCTTCTTCTTCTCCTCCTCCTCCTCCTCTCCTCCTCCTCCTTCTCCTCCTTCATTTGATTCGTGTGCATTTCTTCTTCCTCTTCATCTTCCTCTTCATCCTCCTCTTTTTCTTCATCGTTTTCTTTTTACAATAATATTTTCATTTATCCTTTGGGGATTTCACATCATACACACCCATCACACTCACTTTCCAGCCCTGCCATGTCTACCCCTCATCCTTGTCATCTCCCCTCCCCAAAAATGCCTCTCAGTCGGCATTCCAGCTGCCCATTCTGTGCCCCAAGTGGTCCTCCCACCTCCCTCCTGGCCTCGTTTCCTGCCATCTTGCCCTCCTTCTCTGGATCTGGACCATCATCCAACAGCTCTTTGGACAACCTCACTTCCTCCTGCTGCAGGAATTTTCTATGTTGTATGAACCCTCTCTGACCCCCACCGTACCACATTCTACTGTTCTCAGGTCCCCCTCGTGTGGTTCTTCAGAGGAAGTCTCCCTTGGGGTCCTTCACTGAGCCAAATCCCTGCCATGGAATCACCACCCCATGGGCTTCTATCAGGTATGAGTTTTTATTGGAAACTGACTTTTGTATCCTACACTTTGTAAACAAGGAAGGAGCGATATACAGAATATGGAAAGCAATGATGGACCACAGTGTAGCTCAGTGATAAAACACTTCCTTGGGGTGGTAAAATACAGAAAGAAAACGATGCTCACAGAAGCTTTCTTAAAACGGAGAAGACGAAGCTGTGCTCAGAGGAAAATTTGTTGTCTTAAATTGCTAATAGATATAGTTTGTGAAAGTGTATTGCACCTCTTGTCCAAGAAGCCCACCCAGGAAGAAGAAAAGACAGCTAAGGAAAGCACAAGGAAGAAAAGAGACAGGCACATGAAGAAAAACTGCTTTTAAAAGCTATTTATAGATCTGTTTCTGAACAAGGAGGTTGGGAATCCCCGTGGTGATTTCCTAGTTTAAAAAAGTGTTAAAATCTACCCTCAATCCCCAGGAATCCACAGGGATGGCCCCAGCTAAGACCCTGAGCACTAGAGGGGGCCCGAACTGGCCTGGCCCTGTAGTCAGACTGATGAATATCTTAAATGTCACCCTGGAACCTTCATCCAGCAACTGATGGAAACAGAGGCAGAAATCCATAGCAGAACACTGGACTGAGCTCTCAAAGTCCAGTTGAAGAATGGGAGGAATGAGAGTATTAGCAAAGAAGTCAAGACCATGATGGGGACACCCACTGAAACAGTTTACCTGAGCTAATGGGAGCTCACCAACTCCAGCCAGACAAAAAATAAAGAACCAGCATAGGACCAAACTAGTCCCTCTGAATGTGGGTGACAATTGTATGGCTGGGGCAGACTGAGGGGCCACTGGTAGTGGCATCAGGATTTATCCCAACTGTGTGTACTGGCTTTTGGGGAACCTCTTCTCTCTGGATGGATACTTTGCTCAGCCTAGGTATAGGAGGGAGGGCATTGGACCTTCCCCAAAGCAATGTGCTTAGCCCCTCTGAGGAGTGACTGGGCAGTTGTGGGGAGAGGGGAAACGGAGAGAATGGGAGGAGGGAAGGGAGTGGGAACTAAGATTGATATGTAAAATGATAAAAGATTGTTTTCCTTTTAAAAAATAAAAGGGAAAAAAAGAATTCTAAATAGCTCAACTACCTATGAAGATTAATGTTTCCTAAGACCCAAGGTTCCGGAAAGCACAGATATTGTCACAGGAGAGTGGAACAACGTATTTGTTACCCAGACCTTCTCCAGAGGCTCTGAGTGCACGGAGGCCCTCCCGTGCCACCATCTAGCCACCTCGTGGCCCTAACCAACCTTCCTTTGGACAACAGCTTGCTGAATTAACAGATTCTTTGGAGATAAATTCCATGACTTTCCCCATCGCTTCAATGATCATGCATTCTCAATTGGCCAATTCTTTTTCTTCTATTCCCAGAAATAGTCTCAGCTTTCTAGGAGTAGACGGTCATTGATTGATTGGCTGGCTGACTTGAATCTGTGTGTGTGTGTGCGCGCGCATGCGCACTCACGTATGTATGTGGAAGCCTGAGGTTGACTAATGCATCTTCCTCAATTACTCTCCACTGTATTCGAAACAGAGTCTCTCGCTGAAGCCAGGGCTCGCTAATTCAAGCTAGACTAGCTAGCCACCTACCCAGGGATCCCCTGTCTCTCTCTGCCTTCTGGTTCTGAGAATTAAAGATGGAGACCACACTTGCTTGACTTTACGTGGATCCTGGGGATCCAACCCCCTGTCCCTCCTCCTTGTGCAGCAAGCATTTTATCCACTGAGCCATCTCCCCAGCCCTAGAAGCTGGCGGATTTAATACATGGTAATAAGAAAAACTGATGGTGGATTTAATATATGGTAATAGGAAAAACGGAATCCTAAATAATAGAACATTGACACTCACTAAGAACTAATGGTAATCCACAAGCTGAGAAGAACATATGATCACCAAAGCAAGCATGTGTACAATGGTGAGGCAGACCTCTGCTCTTTTAATAGTCCAAGCCCTATGATCAGGACAGACATGGACACAGGTGATGTCCGCTGGGGATCTTACACGTTCCATGTTACAAGATTATTTTGCCGGAGTTCAAAGATACTTGGAAGTTTTGAGAAAATCTTTCAGTGTTTTTTTTTTAAATGTTCGTGCCAAAATGACTGCAGATGAACCTTTTGGTAAAAAGAAAAGATTTACTTTAAGAAGCTTTACCAAAAGAATCGCAATCAGTAGAAGCATGGCATTTTGCCTTTTGCCTCCGAGATCAGCCTGACTCAGGCAGGAAGTAAGACTCACAGTCTCTCCGCTCCAAGAACTCACTCAGCCCGGGCCTGGCGAGTGTGTCCGTGAATAGCTCTGCTGTGATACGGTCCTGTGAAATGAAGTCTGCTGTAAAGCACGCAGCCCCAGGCTCAGGGCACAGTCAGTCACACATCCTCTCTGGCATGCACGTTAACAACCTTTCCAAAAGCATGCCTGCGTGTGTAGGCTCTGCCAGGGCAGTGATGTAGATCCTGTAAACGTGGGTGATGGAGCCAGGAAGAAATACACACAGGCCACTGTCGTGAGTCATGTCCCCCGCAACGCCAATTCTATGTAAAACTTCACGTTCTTCAAATGTATGTCTTCGCTATGGCACATGAGGCGGAATTACCATAGCACATCTTCTTGTTCATGAGTTTAGAGTATTTTGCTTTAGAAAGTGAATTGAATTTCATGTATTGTTGATGCTGAGCAACACATCTATCTAGCATTCCTTTAAAAAAAAAGTCAGTGCATTTGTTTCAAAAGTTAGTATGGGGGACTGCCTTTAACTCCACCTCCAGGGGAGTCCAGTGAGCCTGGCCTCATGTACACGTG
Organism: Microtus ochrogaster; assembly: GCF_000317375.1. NCBI lineage: Eukaryota > Metazoa > Chordata > Mammalia > Rodentia > Cricetidae > Microtus > Microtus ochrogaster. The sequence goes on from NC_022023.1 coordinate 13,321,503, forward strand.
AGGGACCTCATGTACACCCATGCACATAATTTAAAAAATAATAAAATCCTTTCTAGATAGTTAATATGAAGTTCATATATCATCAGGTAGTAGGTCATTAGATCTTTAAATAATGTGAATAAAATTTTGATAATACTAATTTTCATAATTTTAATACCAATAAGATGATAGAATCATTTTGTGCTTTGTTGAAGATGCAGAGCAAGTGAATGATTTTATTTGAACACCCATGCAACACACACACGCATATGATGTATATACTTGAAAGAATATTGGGGTTTCGCGTATGAATATTTTAAATATTTAAGTACATTATATTGATTTTCTTCCTCGTTCTTTTGTAACTGGTTTCTGGTTTTGCTGTCACTCGATGCTGCAAATGGTTTACATATTTTTTTTCTAGAAATTCAGGGGAACAACTCGCCTGTCCCAGTGCCTGTGTGAACCCCAACACTTGTGTGAATCCTAACACTTGTGGAAACCCCAACGCTTGTGTGAACCCCAACACTTGTGTGAACCCCAACACTTGTGTGAACCCTAACGCTTGTGTGGATCCTAACGCTGGCACTGAGGGGCAGGAAGATGACTTGAAACCAAACGCAAGCTTTCCGGAGTGGCCTCCAGTTGAGAAAATTATTGATAGAGATTTCACTGAATTTTGATTGAGGGTCATCTGGTAAGTGTGAGTGTTGTCCCATCTTTGCTGGGACTCCAAATCTCTGACAGAGCCAAACGCCAGTACATGTGAGAAGCCACACAACTCTCAGAGACAGCTGTCGCAGGGCCCCAGCCTTCCTATTGGGCAGAGACCTGCGGATTCTAAAGGGCTCTGGCCTGCTGTGGTCCTCAGAAGGGAAACTGGAAAGCCCCATTTCTCTAGAGTTCAGTAGAAAGGAAGATCTTTAGGGGAAGGGAAAAGGGGTATTTTCAAAGGGCTCCTCATCCTTCATTTACATATACATCCATCTTTAGACACTCTTGCTGTTTGCATTTTATCCCTCAGTGAGCATTACTGTTCCTTAGACAAGAGCCAGGGCTGGGGAGAATGCCGGTCAAGGGACACTGGTCTTACTCTCTGGAAGATAGCTATTAAAGGTGCAACTGCAGTGGCCGTGGCTGTATAAAGGGCTGGGGTCTGTGCAGCCCTAGCTGGTCTTTCTGGTCCAGGAAGGAAAGGACCACTGGGGTAGCCACATGTAAGTTGCAGGGCACAGCAACAGGAAACGTGTTTTCTTAAATCCTTTTTCAGTGAGATCTTCCTCCTGGCGAAACTGGGTCAAGGGAAAAGAGTTGTTGGAGATTGCAGAAGCGCCACTGTGATTTCAGGGTGATCGATGTAATATTCTACAAACAGGGAGGAAATGCAAATCGCCCCTCTTGCTAGCAGGCAGGAACTCTGACCTTGATCTCTATGCTGACAGATCTCATTCCATCAGAAAAAAAAACCATCAGTGACCCATTAAAACCTCTCTGGATGATACATCAAATTGTCCAGGGTGCTTAGAAAAGCTTAGAAGAGTAAAGATTGGTTGGGCGAGATGAATTCTGATAAAACTTGATAGTTCAAAGACAGATAAATGAAAAAGTCATAACTACAGACTTTTTATATTACCAAAATTAGATTCTAATTTTTGAAAATGGAAATAGAGATAAACAAAAAGAAGAAATATCTAAAATCTCCCTAATCTCTCTCAGAGACAGCCCCTGTCTGCGTTCTGGTGTGACTCTTCAGACTGGGTTATGCATGTCTGCGTTGATGTGGATCTTCAGACTGGGTTATGTGTGTCTGCTAAGGGCAGATTAAGTGTAAAATCATGACAACATCTCTGAAAAGAGAAGAATTGATTGATAATTTTGGCTCCTTCAGAGAAATGGCTCAGCTTGTAAGAGCCCTTGTGTAAACGTGAGGACCTGAGTTCAGATCCCAGCACCCATGCAAAAGCTAACTGTGACCATTTACACCTGCAACCCCAGTGCTGGGGAACAGAAATAGTTGTGCCCCAGAATGTCACTGACCAGCCACTGACCAAAATGGTAGGCTTGGGGTTCACTGAGAGACCCTGTGTGATGGTTAATCCTAGCTGTCAACTTGACCACATCCTGAATTGATGTGGGAGTGTCATATATCAATCTGTTGATTTCATTGGTTAAGTAATAAACAAACTGCTTGGGCTCATAGCTTAGAACATAGGTGGGTGGAGTAAACAGAACAGAATCCTGGGAGGAAGAGGAAGTGAGCTCAGACTGACAGCTCTGCTCTCTGGAGCAGAGACGCCATGCTGCCCGCTCCCGGGCAGACACACGCGATGAAGCTCCGACCCAGGATGGACGTAGGCTAGAATCTTCCCGGTAAGACGGGTACTCACAGATTATTAGAGATGGGTTGATTGGGATATCAGAATTAGCCAGTAAGGGCTAGAGCTAAAGGGCCAAGCAGTGTTTAAATGAATACAATTTGTGTGTGTTATTTTGGGGCATAAGCTAGCCAGGCGGCCAGGGTGCTGGGGACGCAGCCCCACCGCTTCTATTACTACACTGAATCAACAAAAATTCAACAACTGGCACACCTGCGAGGAACTTTCTTGATTGAATCATTTGAAGTGGGGAGACCCACCCTAAATCTGGACCACACCTTCTGGTTCAGCCTACATCATAGTACAAGGAAGAAGGAAGATTGTTTTGCCTGCTTGCCCACCCTCTCAGTGATGAGTTCATCTCCCCTGTGGCTGACACATTCCTTCACTAGTGTGAGATTCCAACGTAGCCTAAAGACCAGCAGCTCTCTAGGAATTTTACGGGACTCCAGAACCCTTGTAGAACTACTGAGATGTCAAGTCTAATGCATTGATCAGCTGGCAGATCTTTGGGCTTCTCCATTGTGAGACAACTGTTGTTGGACTACCCAGACAGCTTGTAAGCCACTCTGATAAATCATAAATATATGATATATAATGCGCGTGTGTGTGTGTGTGCATGTGTGTGTGCGTGTGTGTGTGTGTGCGCGTGTGTGTGTGCGTGTGTGTGTGTTAGGGGGTGTGTGCTGCGTCACTGATGTGTTTCTAATGTGCAACGCATGTGACAAACCGGGAAACACTGCTCTGGTCCACGGTGTAGCTACTGCCTTGGGACCTATTTCTGCTCTCTCAACGACACACGAGGGACACTTGTCTGGATGATACAGTCATCGGCGAGGCTTTAATAACTGTGCCTATTTATTGTGTTTCTTTACATGAAGACACCTTGCCTTTAAAAATAAATCTTCTCACATTGCGATCAGAATCTTGTTTCCATATGGAAGCATTCAGATTACGCGGTGATTCCCTAGCCTTTCAAATGGCAGCTCGTCAGCTACATTACTGACCGTGATTTAAACTGTATGATTTGGAAGATACTCTGTTTAAATAACTCTGCAGTTCAGAAACCCGTATTTATTATGCCATTCATTTTTCAATTATGACTCTAGAGACTCAAACATGACATTTGAGGAGAAAAAAAAATTTTTGTGTAATTTTGGTCTAGCTTCTCCACCTGGCATAGCTGAAAAAGAGGGCAGCTGTTTTGAGCCAGAACGCACTGATGGATTTCCTTTCCTCCAGAGACTTTTAGTTCATAGCCATCCTTGCGGTGCACATGTGAGCGTGGTTACGAAAGCGTCAGTGTGGTTTTTACATTCATTTTGCCTCTTCTCCCTCTTGTTTGGTGAGTGTGCATGCGTGTGTGCATGTGTGTGTCTGTGTGCATGTGTGCGTGTGTGTTTGAATTTGTGTGTCTGCATATTTCTGTATCTTCCAAGGCCACAGCTCAAAGACTTGAACAGCTACTGTTGTAGCTAAGTGCGTGGGCCTTTGTGTTCAATATGAGCCCATTGAAACCTCACAACCCTTTGGGAAATGGGGCATGGCTTAGAAGAGAGCTAGCCTTGAGTCTATGTGAAGTCCTGGGTTTGATCAGCAGCACTACAAGACAAACAGAAAAGAAGACAAACAGAAAACAAAAGAAAACCCCAAACAAACAAACAAACAAACAAAAAGCCTTCTAATTTTAAGTTTGCACTAACTTTACATTTACTCGGTTTCCTCTCCTTTACTAGAAGTGACTCAAAGTCTTTCTGTCCTTAGCAACTCTTGTTTCATAATAATATTCAATGCATAGTTATTAAATTGAATGGAGATTTGTTTGCCCATAATGATTACTTGGTTTCTCAAACTTTGGGTTCCACACATTTGTTGACACATGCATTGCAGACAGATCAGGGTAAGTAGGAAAATGTCATTTTTTTTTCCAGAAAGGCTTGATGAATTTGTAGCCTTCTGCTATCAGGTGCTTCTTTCCAAGGCAATAGGGATCTAGATCTTTCTTCTCACGATCAGGTGGACTTCCAGCTTCTGGTACTGACTCCCGGAGCTTGGAGAACAACTGCACACTCTTGCTGAGCACAGCTGCATGGTGCCCCGGCTGCCCCCACCCACTCATTCAACCCCCCTGTACACTCGTTGCTCTCCGATGAGTCCTCTTTAGCATGGCTCTGTGTGGCTGCTGCTCTTATCACCATCTCCATCAATGCCTCAGTTGTACCATTTGCCCTGTAGCCTGATGTTCAGGTAACGGTCTCCCACTGACTTGGACCCGCCTTGGGTTTTTCAGGCTTGGTGGGTCTCTCTATCCACCATGAACATCTCTTACCCATCATCTAGACTGTAGGATGCTCATGGGTTCCTCCATCACCACACTGATGGGGGAGAGTCTTCTGTTTTGTGTTAATTTCATTGGTTAAATAAAGAGACTGCCCTGACCCTTTAATAGGACAAAAAATTAGGTAGGTGGAATAAACAGAAGAAAATACTAAGAAAAAAAAGCTGAGTCAGTGAGTAGCCATGATTCTCCCACTCCAGACAGACGCAGGTTAAGATCTTTCCTGGTAAGCCAGCTCATGGTGCTACACAAAATATTAAAAATGGGTTAGATCAATATATAAAAGCTAGCCAATAAGAGGCTGAAACTAATGGGCCAAGCAATGTTTAAAAAAAATACAGTTTTCATGTAATTATTTTGGGTAAAGATAACCGGACGGAGAAAAACAGCCCACCACTCATATTACTACAGAGTGGCACCCATAAATAATTTACATTGGTATGGATTTTAAGGTCAATTTTGTTATATGTATATACATATTTCTAATCTTGATTAAGATATTGTGATTGTATATAGTTCATTTGAAAATGTAATGTATAATTAGAAATATAGGTTGTTAATGGATAATCATCTATAATAGTCAAATTTGCAGTCATGTTAATTAGATTTTCTAGATATATAGAGATATATTTCAGTTATATAGGCATTCTTCATATCTTTCAAAGACTACAAAATATGACATTTAATGTTTTAATAATTTAGGGCTTTTCGTAACAATGAGACACATCTGTTCCTGGCAGCACCAATCTACTTCAAGAGAAAGATGGGCATCAAAGAGGCTCCTTATGGAGTTGGTTAGCCATTTGGGCAAGAAACTGCTCTTGCCTGGACTGATACATAAACTGGATACAGAGAACCCACAGAGAGAGGACTGCTAAACTTGCCTAAAGGTGAGATGGTCTTTCGGGGTTCCTGACCTATAAAAGAGTACAGGACACAACAGAAAGTGACTAAACTGTCTTTAAAATTTCCTGCTTCATGGAAATATCTGCTGGAAACTATGGGCCTATAGGCCAAAGATAAATGCCCCAATGGTACAGAGAAACTTGGGGTGACTGTCCAGACAGCGAGATGTCTCTCTCATTTCTAGAGCTTTGGACTTCTTGTTTGCTTAGGTAATATTATATCCTTCTGGAGTCTTTGATGGAGTTGAAAAATGGTTAGTTATAGTTATAGTTTTCCTTAGTTATAATAAATGATAAAGTAGATATAATATTGTACCTATAGTTCTTGCTTGATAACTGTTTTGTTATATGTAATTTTACTATATTAAAGTTAAAGCTTTTCTTTTTTGTTTAAACAGAAAAAAGGAAAATGATGGAGGTGGGTCTTGTATCTATTTGTTGCTTTCATTGGTTAATTAATAAAAAAAAACTGCTTGGTCCTCTGATAGGGTAGAATTTAAATAGGCAGAGTAGACAAAACAAAATGCTGGGAGAAAGAAGCTGAGTGAGGAGTCACCATGATTCTCCTACTCCAGACAGACACAGGTTAAGATCTTTCCTGGTAAGCCAGCTCATGGTGTTACACAAAATATTAAAAATGGGTTAAACCAATATATAAGAGCTAGCCAATAAGAGGTTAAAACTAATGGGCCAAACAATATTTAGAAAAAAAAATACAGTTGCCGTATAATTATTTCTAGACATAAGCTAGCCATGCGGGCGGCCGGGTGCCGGGAACGTAGCCTGCCGCTCCTCACTACACCACATGGAGACTAAGGTAGGGAGATTGAGAGCATCACTGCCTACCCTTCCTAAAGGGAGGAAGTCTTTCTCTCAAGCCTCTCTGACACCTCTGCATATTCTTGATGCAGCTGAGCCACGATCTTCTGAAATCCCAAGATGCTGGGATAACGAAGACCGTGTCTCAGATTCACTTTGATGTGAGCCATTGTAGTCACTGCATTTAAACAGAGATGGGAAAGATTTGCTTCCATACAGAGGACTGTGAAGAAAAGTAGATGAGGGTGGATAGAGAGGAGGATGGGGGAGCATGGTGAATGTCTCATACAGAATGCTGGGAGAAGCAGAGCAGCCCTGTCTGAGAATGTGAGAACAAAGAGACCCTCCAACTAAAGGGTGGGAATGAACCCCGTGGCTACCTCTTGAAAGTTCATCCACTTTAGACAGAAAGACGCCATAAATGCAAAGACCTTGGAGCAGGGGTGTTCCTGGCATTGGGGTTCAACCCAAAAACCAGAAATGCAAATTAGCCAAGCCACTAGAGAAGTCTTACCTTTACCAAGGCCGGGTAACTGCAAACTAAGCAGACAGCCTCTCTCCCCTCTCATTTTCTATTCCCTCTGGTGCTGGGATTAAGGGAGTATGACTCCCTAGTGCTGGGATTAAATGTGTAGGCCACCACCACCTAGATTTATTTCTGCATTGATCTTGTGTAGCCCAGGGTGGCCTTGAACTCACAGAGATCCTTCTGACCCTGTCTCCCAAATCCTGGGATTAAAGGTATGTGTCACCATCGCCTGATCTCTAGTGGCTTTAGCTTTGCCTCTGGTCTTCAGGCAAGATTTATTTATCAAAATATAGATAATATGCCACTACAATTCTCCTCTTAAATACAGGTCAATAGCGTTCTTCGTATCAGCTCGCTCCCTCCATGAGCAATTGTATTTGTTTAAAGTGGGGGTACCATCAGAGAGTCAGTCCCCCCGTGTTTCCTGGAGTGAGCAGTAGCTAAGATCCAGGGAGAGAGTCGAGGGTTTGGACATCGTTCTCAGCCTGGAACCGGCGGTGTCTCTTGCCCGGCCCCATCTCCAGACTCTGGAATGAATTTCTGAGTTGAAGGCTGAGGATGGTAATTTGAGAACCGCTTTCTTTATCCCAAGTCGTATCAAAGGTCAAATCCACAGCTCTAAACCCTGACGGCTGAATCCGAGTCACCACGTGCTTGGAATACAATCCCCTCTCTCCAGTGTCAACCTCTCCATTATGCAGGTCAGGCATGAGGCTAAAGATATGGGGTACGCTTAAAGAACTATTAACATTTTCCTTAAAAATCTGAATACAAAGAAAATGCTTTAGATATTGGTACTTAGAATGCGGCACTCACCTTTATACTGGTGGGATTTTTAACGCTGAATGGAAGACGAAGCCTATGAAAGCAAGTGTCTAGAACCCACAAAATCCCTAAGGCCATTGTCCTCACCCTGCCAGGCTGTAAAATGGGTACAGCAAGGAGTCACCCAACTGATCGGTTGCTATGGCAACACATAGACACCAATTAATTGCCCCTCACATTGCAGATATCCCCCCCACCACCACTGCTGACTGCTTTAATCTGGGCTAGCGGCAGCCAGACACAGCAAGAGTTCCATCTCCATCTCACCGGTGTGGCTGCAGAGCTGCCTCCAATAGAATCATTCTCTAAGAATGCCTGTTTGTAGTTCCCAATAGATATGTCCCTCAAGACTGACTTGAGAACCTCAAACCAGATCCCCTAAATTGGCACATATAAGTGTGTATATGTGCGTGCACATGAGTATACTTGTGATCACACATGAGCATCAACTAGCCTTGGAACCCCTGCCATCCTTATCACTGGCTGGCCTCATTTATCTACAGTCCCCATGAACCCCTATTCCTGATTTTTCCACTCTCCTATCTGCCCTACTTACACCCAGAGGAACCACATCATTAAGACCTATTACACTGGCTTCAGGTTGGCTCCACTCACGGGAGGCTCTGGCAGGAGAGGGTAGAAGGAGCTCAATGAGGCAAGGCCAGGAATCGACCTTGGTCTGTCTCGTGCCTAAGCTTGGCACCAGTTGTGTTCTTCTGTCTAACATCTCTTCTTCAGCTCTTGCTTTCTTCATATTCAAGTCAGAGAACCTTCCAGATGGCTGAACAAGGGGCAGTTTGCCGCCCCCTTATAAGTATCATTGCCCACTCACAACTTCATAATAGGCCTTTCATCAAACCCTCTCTCTCCACTCCGTCTTACAAACTGTACCTTCTCCTTCCCACTGAGGTTGGCGTGTGGGGCCTCCTTCCCCATGATGGGCAATTTTCTCGAAGGTAATCCTGCAGTATTGATGTGGTCACCTTCAGGGTCTGCAACCGCAAATGCAGTGCCTCTACATAAGTAGTTATTACGACTTACACTCTGGGCTTTGAGAATCGAGCATTTAGGCTTCGCTTTTATAGACTATTGTTGCTTTGTCCCTGCAGCAAAGGCAGGAAGGCAATGTTCTCAGCATCGTTTTAGTGAAGGAGACGAACACATACCGCCAAAGGAAGGTAACTTACCTCAGGTGAGAGGTAAAGCCAGAGCCCATCATGGTGGCTGCTCTCTGAGGCTCAACTCTCCTGGCAAGCCTCTCACCACCTCAGGCAGAAGGCAGCTGTCGTATCTGGCACCTAGAATTTGCTTTGCACAGGTTGGCAAGAGCTCTGGCTTCTGAACTGTAGACTCCTCAAGTGCAATCTCGCCTTGCTCCAGTTTATGGGAAGGACTTTATTGAAAATATTTTTTCTTCCCTGGTGATTGATGGGCCTAAAATCCTTGCCATGAATCTGCGGGTAGCAGCTCGATCCTTACTGTTGCTGAGGCCGGCTGTAGGCTATAAAGCACCGCTACATCAGAGCGAGTCTTTCCCCAGAACAATGTCTGCTTCTACTTAAACTTTATGGAGGTCCTCACTTAAACTCTCCTCCGGAGTCCATTTATAGCTTTTTCTGGTCTCGTCTTTCCAAGAGGCACCCATGGGACCCAAAGCCCCACCATCCAGCCCAAAGAGGAAGAGAAGAAGGAAATGGCACACTTTCTGCTTTAACTGTTTCCTGGCAGATGTCTGTGTGAGAGCTCATACCTGGAAGCAGTTATAGCCCTTTCCTGGGATGGCTTACAGCCATTAGATGTTCAGAGACCTGAAGAAGAGAGGGCACGGGCTAGGATCTACAGCTTGGCCTGATGTCACCCTTTTGCATATACTTTAACTCTTTCTGAGCCTTGGTTTCTTCACTTGGAACTTAGGACTATGGTGTCGGCTTACTGGGGCACTAACGTTACCCAAATGAAAGCCATCTTCTCAGAATCAGACATGCAAAGGGAACATAACAACAGACATGGAGGAAATCCAGAGAATCATCAGGTCATACTTCGAAAACCCTGGACTCCACAAAATTGGAAAACTTAAAAGGAAACGGGCGAAATAAAAATAAAAGAGGGTGTGCCGGTGACCTAACTCAGATCCTGATCCTCACACCGTGAGTGTGTTTACCCACACGGCTATCTCCCTGGTCCCTAGCCTCTCTATTATTTTTAAAGATTGAGTTTATTTTTAATTGTGTGAACGTTATGTATGTCTGTATGTGGGTATATGCGCGTGAGTGGGTGTAGACGTAAGTCACAAACGATGCCACAGCAGTTTGGAATTATAATTAACAGGGTAGTATTTATTTAAAGGGGAAAAAAACTTACAGATCACCGTCAGCCCTCTGTACGACCAGGAAGGGAGTCTAGCCGCCAGCCGAGCAGGAAGTGAAGAGAGCGAGAGAAGGAAGTG
>NC_022023.1:13338232-13339303 GCF_000317375.1 Microtus ochrogaster
GGTATCTCAGCGGCTATAGGCTGGAGGAGCGGAAGGACCTCCCGCAACAAGTGGGTATGTGCACGTGAGTGGGTATATGCACTTGAGTGAGTAGTGCCAGGAGACACTAGATCTCGCTGGAGCAGGAGCTGCAGGCAGTTGTGAACCTCCCAATGTGGGTGCTGGGTGGGGGATGAGTGTTCTTTACTGCTAAGCCTCTCTCCAGCCCACTTGGCAATTTCTTGTTGAAGCCATGCAGGTTATTAGATGGTTAAAATCTCAGCTGCACATTTCTTGGTGGGAGGGGGATGCACCAGTGCTCAGGGCAAGCTGCCAACCTGAAGCCGCAGCCTTCCAGTTAAGGGTGGTGAAAAGGACCCTCTCACGCTCCTCCATCGTGGTAAGCTTAAATCTCCAAATCAAACCTTAAAGCCCGAGTTAGATTCTGTTGCTCAGCTACACAAGTGCTTGGAGCCTTAATAAAGGTTTTTAACTCGGGCCTTTTCTGCCCCTACACAAACTTTCCCGTTGAGATCAGGGAGACTGTTTCTAATGCGCGCACACAAGCCAGGCTGCGCCAGGCTGTGGCTGCAAGGCTCTTGGCAGATTTCCATTGTTGTTACAATTGATGGGGCACCGAGCTACAGGGCAACCGGCTGCAGGGAGTCTGCCGCTGGGGCTTCAGCCCAAAGCTTGGCACAATCTCCCGCCTCCCATCCCTTGCCCACTGGCTCTTTCATCTGCACCCTGGTCCCTTCGCCAGACCATCCTTCATCCTGCCAACTTGGAACAACTATCTCCAAAGCGTTTCCTAACGCAGCCATCCAGGCACACCTTCCTCCCCCACATCCACCCCTCTATCCAAAAAGCCACCAGCCGAACTGGTCTTTCATCTGGAGTCCTGGCCACACTGACTGACAGCAGGGCGCTTTCTAAGGTCTCTGCTAACACACATAAATAAACTGATGAAATTCAGTGGAAGTATTAGAAATAACTGATTTGTTAAAACAGCTGGGTTCTGTTGTTATTCCTTTTTTCTTTTTTTTTTTTTTTTGGTTTTTCGAGACAGGGTTTCTCTGTGGCTTTGGAGCC
>NC_022023.1:13339467-13340816 GCF_000317375.1 Microtus ochrogaster
GCGCCACCATCGCCCGGCTCTGTTGTTATTCTTATTGGGATAAGGTCTCACTAAGAATGAGACTAAGGCCTTGTCTCAACCTGCCTGGCCTTGAGCTGGAGATGCCCCTGTGTTCGCACCCAGCGCTAGGATTACAAATATTTACCACCAAACCCTATTCAAATATTACGTTTTCTTGTCATAGTGATAACAGTCTGTTTGGGAGGGAGTTGTTTGTTTGATTGTTTTTTGGTTTTTCCAGACAGGGTTTCTCTCTAGCTTTGGAGCCTGTCCTGGAACCAGCTCTTGTAGACCAGGCTGGCCTCGAACTCACAAAGATCTGTCTGCCTCTGCCTCCCGAGTGCTGGGATTAAAGGTGTGCGCCACCACCGCCCCCTGTGAGGACACTCAACTATCTTGTTGTAGAACCCCGGTTACTGTCATGAAATTCTACTTCCCAGGAGGGTCTCTGATAGTCATGGACCCAAGTCATCTCTCTATCATGTTCAGATGGTCCTGCTATGACAATGTAGTGTAACATGCTTCTAAACAGACTCTAGAAGCGAAGCTTGGAGTCAGCCTGTTACTGCCTGGTCTCTCAACCTCTTCCCCCTGGCTTCTTTCCATTATACACTTCCACTTAAAGAATCCCATCCCCGGAGAGAATGAAGTTGCCCTGGCAGTCTCAATATCTACCCTTCGTCTTCTGTAGGGCCATGCTCGTTAGACGCCAGAGATGTACCAGAAAGTGTTGGCAGATCCACCCACCTTGGAAACAACAGAGTTTTGTTCTTAGAGTGCAGTAAAAGCCCATGCATTCTTGAAATTTTGCCCAACTATAGAATTGAGGTCTCACACCACCTCCACGAGGAGCAATGTCCAGCTTCTCTCTAACACCCTTCTGTGCTTGCCAACTCTTTTCACGTAGGGTCTTTGCAGAAAGGATGCTGTTTCTTCCGTGTGTTCCCCCAATGCTTCAACTTCTCTGCAAAATTCCTCTCAGTGACACCACTTCCCCTGAAAATCTGTCCACTGGAGGGAGTTCCTTCCACTTTTGAGACACCTTTGGAAGGGCACACTCTTTGGAGGGAATCCTGGGAAAGAGTGTAGTCTGTGAGGCCAGGTCCCCTTGACTCTCTCTCCTTTGGCAACTGCTTGTGTGCGTTCCTCCTTCCCCACCGCCTTGGTACTGAAGTGCCAGACACTTGTTCTCCAAGGCTGGTCTGCCTCACTGTGTGCTTAATTCCAATCGGGACATATCACCCAGTGTTCTAGGAGCTTCCTCCTCCCTGTCGAGCTGTCCCATCAACTCAGAGACACGCTGTCCATCGGGGTGTGACTCGGCGAGCTTCCTCCTCCCTGTCGAGCTG
>NC_022023.1:13343012-13359394 GCF_000317375.1 Microtus ochrogaster
GGTAACATACTCGGAGAGAGAGAGAGAGAGAGAGAGAGAGAGAGAGAGAGAGAGAGAGAGAGAGAGAGAGTGGCCCTCCTATATATTTTCCTGAGCAGTCTGTAAGTCCACAGCCCCTGTCCTGACGCTTCAGGACCTCCTTTCAAGCCACTATTTCCTATTCTGATTATGTACAGCCCTCTGTGCCAGGGTATATGACCGAGTGTCCAAATGTCACTGTTCCTTTCTCCTCCACACTCCCTGGGGTGTGTGCTTGCTTAGGAAACAGTGCAGGAAGCAGAGAAGGAAAAACAGAGGCCAGGAAGCAGGCCGGGACTATAAGCCTCAAGCCCTACCCCGTAGTGTCTCATGTCCTCCAATTCCTCAAAGTCCCACAAGCTCCCAATACGCTGTCACCATCTGGGGACCGAGTGTTCAAGCATAAGGCCATGGGAGGGACTTTCACACCTAAATAACACTATCCTGGCCTCTTCCTCCACTCTGATGACTCCGTGGTCCTGACAAACAGCGTTAGACACAGTATGGGTTGTTTCCAGAGACCTGTGCGGAGCTTGCCGTGGGGTGCCCTGTTCACTTGGGGACGTCCTTGGAGAGGTTGCCCTGGGAACCTAGAGAACTGAACATGGTTTCTACAGCAGGAGACAGACTGTGTCCAGGACACCGTGACTGAGACAAAGGTGACTTATCCCCTCTCCAACAACATGAGCCTGCAAAGGGAGGGCTCAAATGTTCTGTGAGTACAGACACCGCTTCCCCAGATCTCTTACCAAGTCCTTGCTGGATAAGCAAAAGCAGATAACAATCACCAATGGATCCTCCAGAGGGACCTCCTGCATCTGGACCTCGCCTCTAGTCCTCAACAGCTGTGCGCCTCCGAAACCGTGGCTCAGTTTCTCAGAACCTTACTTCCTCACCTGTAAAATGGGCTGGCGACAACCACACGTACCACACCCTGCTGTTAAGGGGAATAATGAACTATGAACTATGAACCTTGTGTGAACTCTTCCTCCTGCACTTCTTAGCATTGGAGGACCGAATTTCCAATGGTATAAAACAGAGGCCGTTCTGGGCCCATGGAAGTTTTATGGTTTCTAATACTTCAGACACAGAAGTAGGAAATTCACCCTGATCAGCAATGGTTAGATTGATCCCATGAGGTACAAAGGGTAGACCCAGGAGACAGGCACTGAAACTTTTCATGCATCTTTCATTCTGAATATATTTATTGAGAGGTGCAGTCCTAAGGGCTGGTGTTAGCACCCTGGCCAGAGCAAACAAAAAAAGCCCAACCTTTGCAAAGCTATTATATACTGAGGATTGGGAGAAAGCAATGAGCAACACAAATCTGAGATACGTCTCTACTGTGTTAGGTGGTCCTGGGGTCGGGGAGGGAGAAGAAAAATAAATTAAGAAAAAGGGGAAGCTGCAAATTCAGACCAGGGTGGTCAGCAGTGCTCCACGCAGTGAGGTGGATCTTTGAGGTAGGTCATCCGCTAGGACATTCTGTGTACCTTGGACAGGCCATGACTCAGAAATCACGTCCCTGTCCTTTCCTAAAGCCTCCTCACCTCAGGTGGGACCAGGCAAATGAGAGTCTCAACGTTTTTGCAGACTTTCAAGTTAAACATTGAACTTGGAAGGGCACAGAAGAGCATGGCTGCCAGGCCAGGGTAAGCAAATCAACGGGCCAAACCTGGATTTGCTGAATTCGGTGCTGCAAGAAAAATCTTCATTAGAAGGGGGTGATGACTGAAATTTCCCTGTCCAAAGACAGTTGGCTAACCACTTCACAGGGAAGTAAAACCAGAGCCTGAGGGGAGGTTGCAGAGGCCTCCTCCTTCTGAACTCTCCATATGAAAACCCCAGGGTGTCCAGGAAGAAGGCATAATTAGACTGGGGACAGCCAAGAGAGCACAAGCCCTCGCATTGTGTCACAGCCTCCGATACCAGCAGGTATCAGCCCTGCTGCTGGCATTGGTTAGCTCCTGGATTTATTTATCATCGCTTCTGCGAGTCTTGCTCACATCCAAGTTTTAGGCCCTCTGTCATTTGTCATGAAGACTAATTGCTCCTGGGGAAGGAGTCTGGCTTCATGCAGAGATAGGAAGGAAGGGCCTATGTGGAGCCCAGCAGAGAGCTCCCCAGACACCCTTGGCTCAGCTTTCCCCAGCATAGGAATTGGGGTCTATTGGGTAACTGGGAGAGGAGGAAGGGCTCCCCAGCAGAGCGCTTTCCTGGCTTCCAAAGGAAAAGAAACCATCGGGGTGCTAAAATGGATGGACCCACTAATGGATCATTGAAAGCTCTTGGCCCGCATCCTCAGGAGCCATGCACGGGCTGTAGACACTATGCAACCGTAATCTCTGCCCCTCCCCAGAAGGTGCTTAAGGAAGGGGCCACAGCATAGGAAAAGAGAGTGTCTTTTCTACATGGAGGCTGGGTACCACTTGACCAGGATGTTTTGCACTGAACTAATTTTACCCGAGCCAACTGTGAGACTCTGACTTTGCCTTGATCCAGCTGGAGAAGTGCAGAGGAGAAAATACAAGACATTGTACCTTGAAACCAATAGCCAACCACGGCTTCTAATATAGTGTATGTATGAATCACAGGTAAGAAAGGCCCAGAAGAACTAAGAGGGTGTAGAGACAAATATACCACACTGGAGGCGTGGAGATGCCACACTCTGGAATATACCACACTGGAGGCGTGGAGATGCCACACTCTGGAACATACCACACTGGAGGCGTGGAGATGCCACACTCTGGAATATATCACACTGGAGGCACGGAGAGAGGCCACGCTTGGGAACTTACCAAAGTGGGTTTGGTTCTCTTTGTTTGGGGAATTAGTCAGACCTAGTCCAAATTTTGTCTGGTGTAGGGAGGAAAGAACCCTAACTCCTTATTTTCCTTTCTAGGTTTTTCTTCAAGACAGTGACTTTGTGTACCACTCTCCCTTCCCTAGCTGGCCATGTGAAATGGAGCCCTCTGTACCCACCATTAAGTAACTTTCCAGGAACTCACAAGAAGTCAAGGACCAGCTCCAGGATGGGGCATCCTGACCCTCCCCTGAGAGATTCTTCCTATGTGCCAGCATCACTGGACCAAGTGCCTGGGGGATTTCACCAAATAATATTTTGGATGTTTATGTGTTTGTTTGTTTACTTGTGTTTTGGTGGACTTTCTATAAACTAGGGTGTACTTCAGAATGTGGGGAGATCTCATCAAGCCAAAAACACAAAGCAAGGATTCTGCCAGCAGGTAGCCCTCAAATTTAGAATGGCTTTCTCCCAGATCTCAGCTTTTGGGGTCACTTTGCAGCCTTCTGCCTTCCACCTCATACAAGATAATTCCCTGTCTGATACAA
Source organism: Microtus ochrogaster (assembly GCF_000317375.1). Classification (NCBI taxonomy): domain Eukaryota; kingdom Metazoa; phylum Chordata; class Mammalia; order Rodentia; family Cricetidae; genus Microtus; species Microtus ochrogaster. The sequence goes on from NC_022023.1 coordinate 13,346,382, forward strand.
TGACCCGGGGGTTTCTGGGAAAATAGCACATTTTCTGTGAAGGATCAAGACAATGTATGAAAGAGTATCTTAAAAGAAACCCCACACTAGCTCAGAATTGAGTATAATAGAGGGTTATTTATTTAGGGGTAGACTCACAAATCATAATCCGCTGCTGGAACGGGGACCAGCAACCAAATCTTGAACCTGGAAAAAAAAAAAGCCTGAAGCAGCCTTTACATCAGTATATATAGTATAAGAGGCCACGCCCAAGTGGGCAGGTAACTTAAAGGCTACTGGCGGTAGGAATTCCTACGGCAAATGTATAAAAGCTAGCATGCCACACACAGTACGCTTTAGAACGCCAAATGCATCTGTTACCATTTTAGCAAGCATCCTCTCAGACAGCTCTCTGTGGGGACATAGTCTCATTCACAGATACATGTAGACAACTTTTATTGCCGTTTGCAAGTTGCCAATTGCAGTGAAGATGACGTTTTACCACATGAGTGAAACTTCTGGCCACATGATGAATCTTACTGTCTTCTTAAATGGTTCCCGTAGATGACTATGCAAAGTCCTTTCTGAAATACACATAGACTATTTCTGATTGTGTGTGCATGTGTGTGTGTGTGTGTGTGTGTGTGTGTGTGTTACATTGTACAGTGTAGCATATATATCCATGTGTGCACATGTCTATGTGAAGGGCAGAGGCTGACACTGGTGTCTCCCACTGTCATTCCCCATATTATCTTTTGAGACAGGGACTCTTCACTGAACCAGAGCTCACCCATTGACTAGACTGGCTGGCCAGCTAACTCGGGAACTCACCTGCCTCCGCCCCCTCAGCACTAGGATTATAGGCATGCTTGAATATGCCCAACTTGTACATGGGCCCTGGGGATCTGAACTCAGGTCCTCACGCTTCTGCAGCAGACACGTTACCAACTCAGCCAATCACGCCAGATGCAAAATAACTGCCAGCAACAATTCTGTGATGGTCAGTTTCCGTGCAGGCTCCTCCCAGGAAGCTCACTGAAGAGAGAACGTGTGGCCACAGAACACACACTTTGCCTGTTCTGCTCAGTGCCAACCTGCCCGGGAAAACGCGGAACGTGCAGATTGTTTATATATTCACAAGTACTGCAGGAGAATGCTCACCAGCCCTGTTATTTCTAACCCTGGAACCCCAAGGCAAAGATGAACGGAGTGGGGGCCGTGGATTGTCCCCACACTGCTGGCATGGGTTGAGTGTCTCTCTGTCCCTCCTTGCCACCCTCCCATGCTTTGGCCTTGGCTGTATCATTCCTTTGTCCAAATATACCCTGCTTGTCCTGACCCAATCTGTGCAGTTCTTCTGAGATTCCTGCCTGGCATTGTCTGTCATGGCCTTCAGTTTGTCAAAATCCATCTCCCCACTGCCAGGCACCCAGTCAAGGAGAGTCATGGGATGTCACCTCAGTCACCACTGGTCTTTTCCCACAGCCCTTGGTTTGTTCTCTTCTAGGGTTCCCAATATTCTCTAGTGTTATTTAGCAGTATATCTGTCCCGCATTGGCTCAGACCAGGTTCTGTACCTACAGACTGACCCAATCGCAGACTGGAAATCCACGGAACACATACACACATCCATACAGAGCACACGAAGACTTGTTTGTTATCATCCCCTAAATGATGCAGCACTGTCTGCACAGAACCTAACTTACATTGTGCGGTATAGGTCATTTAGAGATGACTGGAAGTGTGTTGGGAAATCACACAGGTTCAATGTAAATTCTGGGCCATTTAAACAAAGGGACTCGGACATGCACAGGCCTTGGTGTTTGGAGAAATTGTTAAGCCAGTCCTCCACAGATCAAGGAGTGACTGTCTTCCCTCTCTGGCTTTCTCCTCTTCTTGAGAACCCCTGAGGACAGAAACCTGTCTCCTGGGTGCGCCCACACTGTAGCTGCTTGCCCTGTGTTGGGGGAACCGTATGGATTCAATGACTGTCCTCAACGACTCCACAGCCGCCGGCAGTCCTACCAGGAGGGATACTCTACAGAGTCTCGGGATCTCGTAATTATTTTTGGTGGGAGGACATACAAAGCTGGGTTGAGGCAAGTACAGTGAATTTGGTCTCCAAACTACCCCGACTCTCCACTAACCGTGAGTCCTCCTCATCTCTTCAGCCGGAGACTCTGGAATTTGGGCTGTACTTGATCTTTGGTGTGCTCAGGGAATCTAGAATCTAGATCTTGTCCATTGTCCTCTAGCAGAGATGAAGTGAGAGACCAAGGTAGGGTGCACACCGATTTGTGCCCACTGGCACTTACAGCGGACTGTGTAAACACTGCCCCCTAGTGGGTGCTGATGACAACTCGCCCCAAAAACCTCAGGCTGCTCGGCTTACACATGGAAGGGACTTGTCCAACCTCTCTCTTGTGACCCAGCTGTGGAAACTGAAGCCAGGCAGAAAGAGTGACTGTCCCAACGTGATACACTGAATAACAGATTTGGGAGTGAAGCGGAAACCTCACGTACCAACCGATTGGTCGCGCGTGGCTTCTCTGGTCTTAATTACTCAACAGTCTTCTGGGAAAGCTACGTTTCCGGAGATCAAAACACTAGAACAGGCTTAGAACCAAGTCATTAGGGTGATTTTTTTGGTTTTTATTGTTTTTTTTTTGCATTGCAAAAAAAATTATGAATATATTTTTCATAAAGTATATTCTGACTTTTAGTGTTTTATTAATGATAAACCCCTTAGGGAAAATTTTTGCTAGAATATTTCTAACAAATCATTGATTTGTTCTTTATTTGCAATTAATTTTTAACTATTTCCCAGTTCTGCAGAAGCCATGGGAAATTTCTTTTAAAAATATATATTTGTATATTTCTTAAAATATTCTGTCTATAAAAACAGTTGTTCTCTTAGTTTGTGCATGTGTTTGTGCATGCATGTGTGCCTGTGTGTATGTATGTGTGGATGCGTGTGTGCATGCATGTGTGCATGCGTGCCTCTGTGTGTGCATGCATGTGTGCCTGTGTGTATGTGTGTGCATGCATGTGTGCCTTGTGTATGCGTGTGTGCATGCATGTGTGCATGTGTGCCTCTGTGTGTGTGCATGTGTGCCTCTGTGTGTGCATGCCTGTGTGCCTGTGTGTATGCGTGTGTGCATGCATGTGTGCCTGTGTGTAAGCGTGTGTGCATGCATGTGTGCCTTGTGTAAGCATGTGTGCATGCATGTGTGCCTTGTGTAAGCATGTGTGCATGCATGTGTGCCTGCGTGTATGCATGTGTGCATGCTTGCCTCTGTGTGTGTGCACATGTGCATGCATGTGTGCATGCATGCCTCTCTGTGTTTATATATGTGTGTCTGTGTGCCTCTGTGTGTATGTTTATATGCATGCTTCTGCACATGCGTGTGTGCATGTGTATATGTGCATGCACATGTGTATGTATGTGTGCATGCGTGCCTGTGTATGCACATGTGCATGCAAGTGTGCGTGCATGCCTCTCTGTGTGTATTTATGTGTGCCTGTGTGTATGCGTGTGTGCATGCCTGTGTGTGTATGTATGACATGAACTCATGTGTGGAGTCAGCAGAATGGAGTCCACAGTCTAGTACCATTTGACTTTCCTTCCCGGTGTCTAATTGCATTTTCTACTTTTAAGCCTATTTTGTCAGATTTAATAAAATTACCTCGGGCTTAGTTTTATTTAGCATTTACTTGCTAGATTGTTTTTCCATCTTTGATTTTCAATCTTTCAAACCCTATTATACCTTAGATGTATTTTTTATAGACTGGGATCTTTTGCTGTTGTCATTTGCTTTTTGTTTTGTTTTTACTAAAATTACCAAGATTTATTTATGTCGCTGGCGGATTTAGTCCATTTATTCATTCGTTAACCCATTTCTGCTCGTTTCTGTTGTTTACTTGGTCCCACCTCGCTATTACTATTCCAATTTATTCTACTTCAGATATCTTTCCCGCTCTAGATGACCAAGTGCTGCAGGGGCGAGGTCATTCCCGGGAGGGCCTCATAGTCAGCTAGTCCCTGGAGCACAAAGTGTTCCTGACTGGGGGAAAGTTCCAGAAGAAATGTTTGATTCTTTCCCTTGATTTGTAACCCTGTGTTTTAGGTACAGTGCCAGATTTGAGGGAAAAAAAGCTGTGTCTCTGCTGTGTTTGGCTGGGAACCCAAGAGGAACAGAGCAATGGGGGGCGTTATTCTAGAAGTGGCTTGGGAACGAGGGACGGGAAATCTGAAAATGGCGCTTTGCATGCTGGAGAGGCGGAGGACAAGGTAGCTTCTCGGCCCAGAAGCTCAGCAGTTCGCATCAGCTGCTGAAGGGCCTGACAGGTCCCTGGGGAGCTGCACAGTGGCGAATCCCCATAAAGGCCCAAGAAGCTGGCGTGGCTGCATCCACTTTCAAAGAACAGGATCTGCAGGTGAATGGCTGGCTTCTTCCGGCGTCCTCCCATGCATTGGCCACCCCAATATTAGAAGGTGCTTTGCACAAGGGGCTGGCGTCTCCCGCCGCAGCACAGACCCACCCATCGGTGACAACCTTCTCTGGCAATGCCACACAGACCGAGTGAGTTTTGCCACCCTGGACAGGCGACAAGTGAGATCAGTCGTCACATCTGTCTGTCCTGCTCACTCATTCACATATGGAGAAAATGGACGGTAATTGAGAACTAGAAAGCTCACGGCCCATTCGGGGGAGGGGTCTTACAGTGAAAGTCCGGCTGTAAAAACAGTATTTGGTTTTCTTTGGTTGGTTGCTATGTGGTCATTATCTAACTTAAGATCATTTTCCATGCCTTATATCATTTGCTATTACAGGTAATACATCTGATTCTCAAATATCATACATGAGGCCTGTCTATTATAGGATGCCTTCTGATGAGAAGTTTTGCAGCAAGGCTTTTAACGATAGTATTATTGTTTTCCTTGGATGCCATTTTACACGTCAAAGTTGTGTCATGAAAGGTGATGTAAAAGGAAATCATGAGAACTCAATGTATTTGGTTCCATTTAACATGCCAGAGAAAAATTATATTATTTGGGGGGAGGGAGAGACCTTATAAGAAAATTTCTAAAGAAAATGAAACTGGAGAAAACACGTAAGAGCAATAAGTAACTACAGAAAAAAAAGTGTCTGTGCAAAATAAGAAATTAATTAGAAATAACAATATTTAAAGATATAATACGAGATAGAAACTACCTGTTAGTGCCCCAAGTCAAATCGTGTCCACCTCCTGCATTTAAATAAAGTTTTATAACAATATGGCCCAGGCTACATGTATGTCTTGTCTCTAATGCTTTCATACCAGAGTTATACAACCATGACAGAGACTACATGGCTCAAAAAGTCTAAAAAATATATAATTTAGTCAGCTGAAGAACAAAGTGTACAATCTCTGGTGTTGATGATAAAACTTCATGTATATAAAAGAATCAGTAGGCCTGCCCCTCCCTGAACAGAAGTGGAGGAGTTGTTGGTTTGGGAAAGTGGGGGGAGGGAATGAGAAAGGGGTGGGAAAACAGGGGCTGGGATGTAAAATAAATGAAAAAGAAATTAATTACTAAAAAAAGGAAACAGAACAAAAGCAAACTCAGTTTTACAACACTATGTCCCTGAGCTAGATCCTGCTGACAGCACAGAGCTGAGTTTGAAAGGGGATGGGGCAGAAAACATAGATCAATTAACAAATACTACCTTATATACTGATGATTTCCATGAAGAAACTTTTTAAATGATAACGTATACATTGTTTTTTGGATCAGTTTTATCTCAGATCGTGACTAAATTTTCGTGTATGGAGCCAATCGTGTTGATGATGTAAACTGAAGTTAGGTGCTGAAATCCTCACTGGGTCATTCGAGAGTTACAGAATGAAACTCTGGGCATCTATTGGCTATTGGCAAACAGGAAGAGATGACATAATAAGTTAGTGTAAGTACCGGTACTTCTATAATAAACGTACGGATTGCTTATAAAATGTTGAACAAATACACTATGATTAAATAACATGCTTTTCTTTTTTAGATATTGCTCCTCTCACAATGTATGGGAAAGTTTTGAAGCCAGGCGTGATGGCATATGCCATATCCGGAGGCCGATGCTGCAGAGTTGTCACAAGCCCTAGGCAAGCTTGGGCTCCATAGTGAATTCCAGACTAGCCTGATCTATGGAGTACGACCCTAACTCACAAAACAAAAGCAAAACCAGCAGACTGGGCTTTGAGTTGATGCTGGATCTAATTCCATGCCCGGGAAAACTTCTCAGGCGCAGGACTGTGACATCAAATGGAGAGCCTGAGAAATTCCACCGGAGACTCTACCATCATCTGCACTTCCCCTGGGCAGCCGGAAGGCTGGATGTTTCTCATGGAGCCACTAAAACAACCCCATTCTTTCCAACTTTACGTAACAAAAGCTGTGGATACATTTTAGTGGCCATGATTTTTATGAGGATTGAATTTTGCACATTAACTTGTAGCTCACTTTTTAAGAAACATATCAACAGCTTACATGTTTATCCATTGAGTGTTCATATAGTTGTTGGCTGGGGAAAACTTTTACATAGGAAAAATACCCATACCTCCTCAACAAGTTTACTTTGGTTCCTATATTCCTTTATTTCACCACCCAGTGTGGGGCTGACTGAGTCAATCTGAGGCAGGCATCGATTACTGCTTAAGGAATTATTACTTCCAGTTTTATTCCACCAAGAGCTTTTAGCCAAAATGAACGCTGGGTTTATTGGTTCGCCTTGGGAGGAGGGGCGGCTAACTGTTGCTATTCACATCTTCCTACTTATTATTATTGCCGTGTATATGCACACATGGTGCCTGTAGCATGTGCAGGTGCCATCGCCCGTGTGTAAAAGTCAGAGAGCAACTTTCGGGAGTCAGTTCTTTCCTTCCACCGCGGGTTCCTGGGTCAAATTTAGATCATCCGGGTTGTGAGGAAACAGCCTTTGCCTGCTGAGCCGCCTCATCCGTCCCAAGTTCCTTGCCTAAAGGAAATAAAATGTACATGAGTGTTTAGAACTCCAGTTTTAGGCTTGGAGTTGTAGATGGTTGTGAGCCTCCATGTGGGTGCTGAAAATTGAACCCCGATCCCAGGTCCTCTGGAAGAGCAGCCAGTGTTCTCAGCCAGCTCCCATACTCTTAAAATCAATCCTATGCTATCACTTTACTGCACTTTAGACTTAATATGAAAGCCACAGAGAGTAAGGTTGAGCACATAACATTATAATATATTCTGATAGATGAAACGTGAACCAAAAGAGAAATGTACGTGTATCAGGATAATCTTCAGACGGGAGGGCCAGTGAGATGACTCCATCTTGCTGTCGAGAGAGAGGAGCTGAGCTTGATCCCCTGGACCCCCAGGGACAGAACAGACTCCTGCATTGTCCTCTGTCAAGTATGTGCCATTGCGTGTGTGTGTGCACACACAAATTATTGACACTCTTTAAATTGTGGACATAAAACCCTATAGCATAACAGCTCTCAGCCACACGCAGATATTTTTTTTATCTTTTTTAATTTTTTTTTAATTTATTTATTTAATTAACGATTTCTGCCTCTTCCCTGCCACCGCCTCTCATTTCCCTCCCCCTCCCTCGATCAAGTCCCTCTCCCTCATCAGCTTGAAGAGCAATCAGGGTTCCCTGACCTGTGGGAAGTCCAAGAACCGCCCACCTCCATCCAGGTTTAGCAAGTTGAGCATCCAAACTGCCTAGGCTCCCCCAAAGCCAGTACATGCAGTAGGATCAAAAACCCATTGCCATTGTTCTTGAGTTCTCAGTAGTCCTCATTGTCCGCTATGTTCAGCAAGTCCGGTTTTATCCCATGCTTTTTCAGACCCAGGCTAGCTGATCTTGAGCACGAGCAAGGAACTCAGGACCGCGAGGGGTACACCCACACACTGAGACAATGGGGATGTTCTTTCGGGAACACACGCAGATATTTAAATTGAAGTAAAATAAAATTTGGAATTTATTTCCTTCTTCTCGCTAATCACACTTAGAATGGCCAACAACCACGCAAGACCCGTAGCTGTTGCACTGGACGGTGGTCTTTAAAGAATTCCTGGCATCACTAGGCAACCATTGCGGCTCGTGGTCTCGAGGCTAACCAGGTTGACTGTCGTGTCGATACGGCTGAGCTGGGTAGGTCAAGAGTGGTGAAGAGGACGCTTTGCCCTTCCCGAGACTGATGTCCTGTTAACGCCATTTCCGCTCGAGAAAATAGCCGCGTCCTCCTTCCATGCCTTTTGGGAGCCTATTTGCCACCCTCCGCTCGCACTTCTCTTCCCTCTCCCTCCCACCCACTCCTGCATGGGTTCCTTGTTTGCCGCAGATTGCCTGGTTGTCTTTGAATTTTTAAGGGCAAGTTGTCAGAGTTGGGGATCTCTGCTGCTGCAGGTGTGGCTCGGGATGCGCTCTCATTTCCCTGGCCAAAAGGCGGCAGGTGGACGGGCAGTGGGGGTGGGCGTGGCAAGTCAAGTGACCCTTGGTTGGCCCACTTCTACCCTCTCTTGTGATCCCCGCACTCCCAGTTTACTCAGGAGATCTTTTTCTCCTTCCTATTTAGATACTGTTTATCTCTCTTAGGGTCCTCTTTGTTTCTAGTTTCTCCAGGGTTGTGGCCTGTAGCCTGGTTTTTCTTTGCTTTATGTCTAAAAGCCACTTATGAGTGAATACATATTTGTCTTTCTGGGTCTGGGTTGCCTCACTCAATATGTTTTCTAGATCCATCCATTTGCCTGAAAAGTTCAAGATGTTATTTTTTAGTGCTGTGTAGTACTCCATTGTGTAAATGTACCACATTTTCTTTATCCATTCTTCAGTTGAGGGGCATCTAGGTTGTTTCCAGGTTCTGATAATACAAACAATGCTGCTATGAACATAGCTGAGTACATATCCTCGTGATATGATTGAGCATCTTTTGAGTATATACCCAAAAGGGTATTACTGGATCTTGAGGCAGATAATTTTCTGAGAAATTGCCAAATTGATTTCCAAAGTAGCTGTACCAGTTTACACTCCCACCAGCAATGCAGGAGTGTTCCCCTTACCCCACAGTCTCTCCAGCATAAGCTATCATCAGTGTTTTTGATCTTGGCTATTCTGGCAGGTGTAAGATGGGATCTCAGAGTTGTTTTTATTTGCATTTCTCTGATGGCTAAGGGTATTGAGCATTTCCTTAAGTGTCTTTCAGCCCTTTGAGATTCATCTGTTGAGAGTTCTGTTTACCCGGATATAAATCCACACACCTACAAACACTCGATTTTTGACAAAGAAGCCAAAAATACAAAATGCTTCTATTTTCTTATAATTATGCTTAAATTTTATTGAGGGATTTTTTTTTAATGGCTGATACTGTATACATTACATCTCAAATTCCACCCATTCATCACTGATATTTAGGAAATAATTTGACTGTGGCAGATAATCCTTGCTTTTCCATTTTGGGATGGTCACTGGTTCTGGTTCCAGGATGAGTTTTCAGTTCCTTTCCATTTCCTGCGTAAATGATGTGGCGTCTCTTAACAAAGATAGTTTTATTTCTTTCCTCCTAATCTTTATACCTTTAACTTGTCTTATTGGAGTTATTACTTCCAGTATGCTCTTGAAGGAAGGGACCAGAGGGAAGCTGTCTTTGCCTCCTTCGTGATCTCTATTAAGCTCTGAGCTCTTATCCTCGAGCATGATAGCTGTGGGCATTTTGTAAACATTCTTGTTTAGCTGAGGAGGTTTCCTTCAAGTCCTAGCTTTACTGATTTTTTCTTTATCGTGAACGAGTGTTAGATTTCAACCGATGTCTTTACCACATCTATTGATACAATCGTGTGGTTTTCTCTTCAGTTTGTTGATGTGGTAGATGACACAAATTGATTTTCTTGTAAGTTGGATGAGTTCTGTATTTTTGCAAAAATCCTATTTGCTCTTGTTGTGTAATTATATTTATTGTTATTGGACCCAACTTCTAATATGCTGCTAGGAATTATCGAGTCTTTGATTGCAAGAGATACTGGCCTGTAGGTGTCTTTGCCTGTAGTGTCTCCAGGCTTGTTATTGGGATAAGCCTGTCAACACAGAACGAGATATAAAGTGGTTCCTCTTCCATCCTCTGAAAAAGATTATGTGAAGTTGATGTAAATGCTTCCTTTGATGTGTGGTAGAATTCACCAGTGACTCCACTGGGGCTTGTTGTTCTGTATTTTAGGTTATTAACTGCAAATCTTTTGGGGAAAAAAAAACTTCCATTTTTAAACTGTTTAAAGTTACATGCTATATATTCAAATGGTTTTTAAATCTTGCATAATATCCATGCATTTTTGATAAGTATATATACTGATTCTGTATTATACATCTCTAACATACTCTTTCAGTTTTAGCTACCATTAGGCAATACTCTCAAATGCACAGTTGTCTCAAGATGCCTAGCCTACCCAGAAGTTTCAGCACCTTACGTTAAAATACCGCAAAATTTACATTTAAAAATGGGATCATTAAACCAAAATGTTTATAATTGTGTTTCTTTGATTCTTCATAACCCCATTTAGTTCTTGCAGCCTTTGAACAATGAAAAACGCTTATAAAGATGATGTTATCAAAGGCTTTGTGATAACTCTATTCTTTCTGATCTTTTTTTTTCAATTTTCAATGTTAATCACTGTATTCATTTGTGTGTGTGTGTGTGTGTGTGTGTGTGTGTGTGTGTGTGTGTGTGTGTAGGGTGGCACACAAGAGGAGGTACAGGATATCTTATGGCAGTCAGTTCTATCTTTCCACTGTGTGAGTTAAAGGGAACAAGCTCAGATCACCATGCAATGGTTGGCACCTTTACATACTAAGCCACCTGACCAGATGCTTAACACTTTCTTCAATAATGTTTTGAGTGGGTCCCATTTGGGCCATAGATATTCTGGAAGGGAGATTATTCTGGAGGTGGGCGTGAGGCTCACCTCTCTGCTTCTGTTCATTTGAATGAAAAAGCAAGAAACCTTATGCTTTATGAGTAAGGAGAAGAAGGCTCACCCAATCAGAGGCGAGCCTGGAGATTGCCGATATGCAAGCTAATCAAATTCCCTATCCTTTGGATCAATTGCACATCTGGCCTGTGCTAAGGAAAGTTACCTGACCCAATGGCACGATGCATGGGGAAGTATTCTCACCACCTCGCTCCCACCCACTTAGGTCTGCTACAGCCAATGCCACATCATGTAATAAATAGGACATTGCCAAGGGCAAAGGCAAGACTCATCCAACTGATTGGCTTATGTACAATGAAAGCACTGCTCAGAGATGTTGTCTTAATATTACAAATATGTAAGTAGACTCTGCAGCATGTCATCCATCCTGGGCAGGGGAGAAGCTTACAAAGGGATCCAGTGTACCTGTGGAGATGCTTCAAAGCCTTGTGCGGGGATGAGAAACCCGATCTCCCCGCAGAGGGACTCCTGGGCTGTCTTTCCTGGAAAGATGATTAGATCCTGTAAAATCTTGGGGAAACTTACCACGTTTAACTCCCTCAACATATTTAGTTTTCACAGAGTTGTAAGAAACTTAAGTTTTTCGAGGAAACTCTCCCAATCCGTTTTCAGTCTGTGTTGGGTAAGGGAGTCAGAATTGCCGTGGGTACATGTTCTCCTGAGAACCTTGTGTTGCTGAGCACAGCCTAACAGGAGGAACTGGGATAAACCTCAGTGATTTTTCTCCATCAAAGGCCGTCTGATGACTCCATATCAGAACCATCAAATTGCCTTGATTGTCCCAAGGCCAGTCAAGTTTCCAATCCGTTCATATGGAGTTTTAACTTTATTAATAAGGATAACAGACCAAACAAAGGCAGCGAAATCAATGGTTTTTCTTCCCTCTGACTCCTGGAGTCAGACCAAAAATAAATAAATAAATAAACCTGATTGACCAAAAACGGTAATGTTTCTGCCATGTGCACTTCTTGGAAACCCAGGCAAGGGCGTGTCAGATTTATAAAGGCCATTAAGAAGAGTGAGCACACGTTTGCATCTGCATCCAAAATTTATGCTAATGGCACACATTTTCTGAGCGCATAGAAAAACAAGGAAGTTGGATTGTATTTGTGGGATGGAGACAAGCAGGCAGCGGGTTACACGTGTAGAGTCTTCCTCTGCTGTAGTGTCAGGGTTGTAACCCAAAACACAGGTGTGCTCAGCAATGGCTGCCAGTGTGCGCTCTGTGGCAGAGATCAACTACTTTTACCTTTCATCCGTCACTTTGTAGCATGGTCTTCTCATCGAATGATTGCCAAGTGGCTACCTAAAGTCACTGCATGCAGTCGACAAGGGACTCCTACTTTAGTGCAACTAGAAGATGTCTGAAGGCTTTTCTACTCCCAAGCTTCTCAAATATGGTGTGAACGTGTTGGGTTGCGGGTGGGGAGACAAGGTCACCCCTCCAATTCACCACATGTCAACTTTTTGGCGACTATAACAAAAGTGAACCACTACTCGCACCTGTGATCCCATTGTTTGGAATTAGAGGCAGAAGGACCATAAGCTGACAACCAGTCTAGTCTATGCGGCAAGAACTTGTCTCAAAGGAAAAAGGAACAAAACTTAGCTGTAGTTTCATAAAGTCAAAAGAAGCAAAAGTATCCATTAAAAAGGTGGGGGAGGGAGGGCAGTGACAGTCAGGATCCGCAGGTGCAGGATGTCAGAAGTCACCCACGTATCTAATCAGAAAATACACACAGAAACGCTGGTCCTCCTTACAGGGAAAAAAAAAAAAAGCTTTCTGAGTAAGCAAAAAAATCTCACCTAACTAGACCTGGATGGAGGTGGGTGGTCCTTAGACTTCCCACAGGGCAGGGAACCCTGATTGCTCTTTGGGCTAACGAGGGAGGGGGACTTGATTGGGAGAGGGGGAGGGAAATGGGAGGCGGTGGCAGGGAAGAGACAGAAATCATAGATGATAGATAGATAGATAGATAGATAGATAGATAGATAGATAGATAGATAGATAGATAGATAGATAGGTAGGTAG
>NC_022023.1:13359494-13408557 GCF_000317375.1 Microtus ochrogaster
ATAGATAGATAGATAGATAGGTAGGTAGGTAGGTAGGTAGGTAGGTAGGTAGGTAGGTAGGTAGGTAGATAGATAGATAGATAGATAGATAGATAGATAGATAGATAGATAGATAGATAGATAGATAGATAGATAGATGAAAAGAAAATGTCATCTGACCCCTGTGGTTGTGAAGAGAGTCATTCTCAGGCAAAGCACAGGAGAGCGAGAAGGAAACGAGAGACAACCGCACAGCAACAGAGGTCTGCATAGAGAAAACTGGCAGGTGGCTGAGTCAGACGCATGGTCACTGTGAATACGCTAGTGCGGGTTATCTAATTAACACACACACAACCTCTGTGCGTGTATATGTGTGTGCGTGTTCTGGGGTGTGCAGGTGCATGTGTGTGTGCCTTCATGGGAAGGCCTTGTATTTTTTTTTTTTTTTTGGTTTTTCGAGACAGGGTTTCTCTGTAGCTTTGGAGCCTCTCCTGGAACTCCCTTTGTAGACCAGGCTGGCCTCGAACTCACAGAGATCCACCTGCCTCTGCTGAGCCAGGTCTCTCACTAGTTTGAATTCACCCAGGCAGCTACCCAGGGACTCCCCAGGACTTTCTGTCTCCATCTTCCCAGCCCTGGGATTGCAATCACATAGCACCCCACCCAGTTTTTTAAGGTGGGTTCTGGTTGAAACACACAAACTCACAGAGAGACAGACAGAGACATGGACCTCTAGTCACTGGTAAGAAGCCCTTTATCCGATAGCACCACGGAGGCTTATATACCCAACAGTCAGGTGGGCCAACAGGTGAAAACCTTATCCTCTGATCCTCAAGGCCAAGGCAACCCGTGCTCATGAAGCAGAGCTGGTAAACAACTTTGACACAGCTTTCAGTAACTCAGATCAGAAGGAAAGGAAAGATCTCTAGCCCGTCCTTGTACCACTCAACACAGCTCGTTCTTTCTCTTCATTGCACATCTTTAATGAATACCTTTACCCTGCTTCTTGTTTGCTTGTAAGTAACTTTAAAAAAATCATCAGATTGGGCATTAGCTAAGCTTTCAGCTAAGCTCTCCCTAAGCAACGCTTCATGAATGAGTATGTGAGAACACAGAGTGGTGTGGCAGACGTGTCTTTCCATTTGAGACTTGGGACTCCCGGTCATCACCCCCTACTTCCCTCACAAGTGTGTCCCCATAAATGATTTTTTTATAGTTTTTCCACTGCGGTCTTATGAATTTAACCACTCTTCATGAATGGGTATTAGTTCATTGCCATTTTTATTTAAGAAAAAAACCAACATGTCATATCCATCCCTATGATGCACTAGCAGGGTCAGGATTGTATTGCTTTTAGGACATTAGGGACAGTGGATAAGTATATCTACCCCAGGATTCCTGGAAAAAATATGCCAAATAATAAGGTTTTAATCACTTGCCTTTATATTTGTTTTGGTTTTCCTGTTTGTTTTGTTTTAGGCAATAAGTACATATGAACTTTTTAAAATGATTTTTTTATTAAAAAAAAAAAACAGTTCCATGGAAGAGGCTAGAAAGATGGCTCCAGAGTGAGATCACTTGCTGCTCTTCCAGAGGAACTATGTTCAGTTCCCAGTGCCCATGTTGGGCCAATCTCAACCACCTATAACTTCCAGTTCTGGGAGACCTGACATCACCCGAACACACGGAACACACACAGCATGTACTCACATGGAAACACAGACATACACATATATAAAAATAAATCTTTAAAAAAGACAGGCAACCTTGTAAACCCATATAACGCCAAAGGCTATAATTTTTCAAAACTAAATATCTGATTGAACGGTCAATCCCTTACTGAATGGATATGCATTTAGTTAGCTTTTTACCCGAGGAGAAGAATATACGAGAAGTCCCTAGTCAATCAAAAGGACCAACACCAGAACACCAAGATGTGTGCTTCGTTCACTCCAAAGTGCCTTCAATTAAAAGTCACATCATCGCTCTCTATAAGAAAGCAGGAGCTTCTGAGCCAGCTCTGGGAAACCCTGACTGGGAGACAGGGCCTGCTTTCCAGATGCCAGACATGAGACCTGAGGAACAAGAGTCCCGTTCACTCCCTCACCATGGACTTCCCAACTCCTCTACTCGGAAGTCACACGGTGATTCAGAAAGCTTCATCGTGAGCTAAAATATTCAAGGCACTGTTTGGAACTGAATGAATATTAAAGACACGGCATAAAAACGGCCCCTCTCCTCTTATAACCACAGGCACAAATCTCGGTAATGAGCAGCGTCTTCAGGCTAGACTGGAAGAGTGAGGAGATGCTTCTGTAGCAGAGGCTAGCTCACTTCTGTTTTCAGGGGAGTGCTGGGGATTTGATGGAGGGGCTGCTTCTCTTCTCCCTTGGATCAGAGCATCCCTCTCCAGAGAGACGGGTGTGGAGGTTCTGGTACCCGGCAGAGCCCTGCTGTGCCCCTGAGCCCAGCACTGCACCTTTCTCCGGACCTGCTGCGGGAGTCAATAGAGGCTGCACTCCAGTCTGGGCTCCAAAAATGAAGGGAGAAAAATGCAGCTTTTTCAATGTCTTCTGAGGAATTTGGCACAGAATGGACCGTGTCTGATATTGGAATCAGGTGCAAAGGCTTGCAAGAGAAGGTACATCATTCAAAGAAAAAAAAATCAACTTTAAATCACCGTGACATGGGACCCAGAAGTTCAAAAGACAGGACTTTACCCTTCATTAGCCTGTGTGTTTCATGTGATGGTTTTCTTTTCCTCTGGCAACGAAGGGAAAGTCCTTGAAGACCTTGGAAGGACAAGTGAGACAATAAAGTCTCTCTCTCTCTCTCTCTCTCTCTCTCTCTCTCTCTCATCTCATCTCAAATACTCAATATGAAATGAATTTAAAACAGGTGATGACTAGACACTAGACAAGAAAAGGAAAAATACACACCACAAAGACAAACAGAGGGGAGTGCGCAGAGACGGTGACAGCTGGGAGGCAGCCAGGATGTAGTCAGGAAGGTAAACATCTCAGAGAACAAACCCAAACTAAATGTTTACATTTAAATGACAACTCACCTTGAGGAGGTAAGCAGGCTTCAAAAAACACATTCAGAGGACACAATACTGCAGGGGTTTTAATGGCTGCCCCACTGTTCCCTTCGGTTTCTGCTCCAGGGCATCAACACTGTCAAGCCCTTATTTGGATTCTGTGCTCAGGCACATGAGAATGCACCGCGTGTATCAGCGTTTAAATCCATGAACACCCGTCTTCCCACTGAGCTGCCTTCCATGTGCCTTTGTCCTCCTCTGATCGGGATTATTGCAGAGAGGAGGGCGGAGTATTCAGTTGGTGGAGCAGGACCCAGAACAGGATTTTGAATCCTTAAAAATAAAAAAGTTAGAAAAAGTGATTCTGGGTTTGCCAGTGTGTGCAGTAAGTACGCCTTTATGGAAATGTGTGATTAGCATGTGCTAATGAAATACTTTTATTAATGGAATTCAGGTTCAGTGTTTTAAAGACATACAACCTAATCTTTAAAAAATGTCTAACTGTTCTAAACATTAAAAAATTCATAAATAGCCAATGTGATTTTGTAATTCTAAACACAATCCCCTGGACCAAATAGAAGGCAGACTTACAGACATTCCAGAAGAGAAAACCATCAGACACCAGCCACATCTCCTCAGAGGCACGCTCATCGGAAGGCTCTATCTGGCCAGTGCAGGCCCATTGCCACAAAAGAAGAGGGCCTGGGAGAGTGGAGGGTAGCGCTCCTCACCACACCCTGCTCCTGCAAGTCTCTAACATTTTCTTAGAGTTTCATCTCAGGTTTCATAGGATAACGGAACAAGACCATAAGGTGGTAGAGCGGGGTCCATGGGCACTCGGGCCATCAGGTATTCATTCACCACAGATGCTGCCACAGAAAGCCAGAGCTGTGGCTTTGGGGAAGGATGTAAGAATTTGTTACAAACCCAATCTCCAACCCCACTGCTCCCTGCTCCCTGGAGAGCCTCACATAGCCTGTCAATAAACTCTCGTCTCATTCCGCTCCCCAGGGCATCCCCAGCCAGCCCTTCTCAACGCTTAATCTCTGGAAAGCAGATTTTGGTCATCGGATAGCCAATCCTATCCTCCCATGACACAGTAGATCCGACTTCTCTCCTGAGCCTGCAGAGTTATCTGTGAAGCATTTATCTAAACTGTTCTATTATTAATAAAAAAAAAAAACAAACCTCAGGAGTCAGATGATGGGGTCAAAACCTCTTAAATCACGAAGGTGTTGGAAGAATGACCAGCTCACCCTCTCGCCACAATTCCCAGCCACAATTCCCAAATAGAAAAGGCCTGTGAATCTTTCGAAGCCCCTCCCTATTCCTTCCTGTCCGCTCTATCTCATCCTGGGTCCTCCAAAATCTCTATAGCTATTTCCAATCAGCTAGTCATTGTAGAGACAGCGACAGAGTCTCCTGACTCAAGGTTAACTTTCTTCACAGTCTCAGAGGGTCACAGTGTGATCAAGTATCCCACAACACACGTGCTCTGCCAGGCACTTTCCTGCTAAATTCAACCCCCACATAGCTCTGTATGGCTGGAGTACCTACCTCCGTTAGTGTTGGTTGACCTTCCCTGGGGATACAGAACATCTACCCAACCCAGATGAACACTGAACAAGCGGAAGGAATGATTGCTCCTCGGTGATTGCTACCCTAGTGAGCCTGTGTCTGACTGGGGTGACTTCCAAGAGTATCGCTATGAGCTACTTACAGGAGTTTGAGAGAGAAGTCACTTATAAGGTCGCGTATCACTCAAAGTTGTATTACAAACATATCTGCCCTAGCACAGGGCATATAAAGCTGCATCCATGAGACTCCCCACACAATCTTTAGGCAGCTTGGCCAGTCTGAATCCCTCCCCCTCATAATTATTCCTGTTTAGGTATCCACAGGAATGAGGCTCCTAGGAGCTTCCTGACCTTGGGAGCTCCATTTACTTCCTCAGCTTTGTAACTCTCTTCCCGTCCCTCCGGGACTAAACAGCCATAGGACAACCAGGCTGGGCTTATACAGGATAAGTCAGGCCAGCCTCCCCTGTCCAGGAGAAGGGACACATATCCTGCCTCCATCATAACCCGAGGGTAGGGGGTCTTCCCTCGCCAGTTTAGTGGGTATATTAAGCTAAAACCAAGCTCTTGCCTTCGTGGTGAAAACTGGCCAAATGTGTCAGAGTCTGTCAGTGAGCCCGCACCTCACTCCGCTCCCCAGGGCAAGTGTCCCCCACTCAGCCAGCCCTTCTCATCTAGGGGAACAGGCACAGCTCCCGCGAATCTCTGGGAGGCGGATGGTAGTCCTGTGATCCCATCAGAGACCAGTCTAAAGAAGCTGTGTCCAGCCTCCCAGCCACCGGAGCTTGGCTCCTGATGTCCCACCTGCCAAGTCAAGGAACCTCCTCTCCCTCACTCCCGCAGCCAGATTCTGCTTCCCAAGGGAACAAGAGAGAGGAGAATCTGAAAATGTGAGCGTTTAACCCATAGAAACAAGGACAGAGACAGTTTTACTAAATTCCTTGCTTGACTCCAGTTTAATGGAAGTCAATGGAAGCCCATAGGAAGGGTAGATTAAAAACTAGAAAATATCAGGTTTTTTCTTAGAAAAACTGAGTACAACTGAGTAAATTCACATATCCCACCCTCTAGAAGAAAATCTGAAAAGCAACTATAAACAGATTAAAGTTTTTATGTGAGAGACGAAACCTATGCACTGAGCCAAAAATATAAATCTATATTTATGTTATCTGAAAAAGAATTTTTATAACAAAACAAAAATAAATTTAGGTTAGACAAATGCCTATTTAAAACAAATAGGAAAATGTATTAAACAACACAATATAACTTCCCTTCCACTGGAAAGGGAAGAGATTCAAATGAGGAGCTACTATGGCTAGCCTTTCTAGAACACACGGCAAATGCCCCAGATAAATAAACCTTTTTCTTTTCATATCCATGGTTTGTGGGTAGCTTCGTGGTAGAGCTCGTATGTATCTGCTCTTATTTTATCATGAAATAAAGAATTCAACATGAAAGATAATGGCTTGATTTGACTGTGTGTGCGTGTGCGTGTGTGTAGTAAAGTCAGAGGGTAGCACTGGCTGTTGGTCTTCAGATAACCTCGCCATTTTTAGAGGAAGCCACATGGACAAGGTTGACTGACAGTGAAGCGCGTGGTTATGCCCCGCCCCCAGCGCTAGGGTAGCAACCACGCACCACCACATCCAGTTTCTTATGGGGGGCCCAGGATTCGCATTCATGTCCTGGCGCTTGCAAGTCGAATACTTCACCAGCTTCAGCATCTCCCCGCCCTCTTGTCTTTTTTTTCTGCAAAATTAAGCAGGCCAAAAACGTTCCCAGATGGGTTTCTTCCCCACAATTATGTCCCCAGAAGGCTCTTGTTATTTCCATACTTTGTCTCCAGTGAGCTCAGTGTCAACTGGACAGTATTTTCTCAGAAGGTAGGTGAGTGGGTTCCCCTTGGACAGGTGAAACAGTTGTCCCTCCTCTGGACCCAGGTGTCACTGGATAGTCTGGGGACAGAGACAGGCCCAGAGTATTGACTAACCTTGCCCACCCTGGTCCTTCCTGGGAAGTTTTCCCTTTCATCTGATGGTGTTTTATGACAGTCCTTTAAGAGTCCTTCCTGCAGCTGGGCGGTGGTGGCGCACGCCTTTAATCCCAGTACTCCCGGTGGCAGAGGCAGGCGGATCTCTGTGAGTTTGAGGCCAGCCTGGTCTACAAGAGCTAGTTCCAGGACAGGCTCCAAAGCTACAGAGAAACCCAATCTCAAAAACAAACAAACAAACAATTAAAAGAAAAAAAAGAGTCCTGCCTCCATCTAGGTTTAGGAATAGACCCACATCACCTTGGGTCTGAGGCACCTCATCTCACCTGTGGTACCTGCATGCAGTCTGCAACATGAAGAGCTCATTCCCTATCCCTTCAACTGAGCAAGGAGCCATACAGCTGCAGCCAGAGTCCTCGGTCCCAGTCCACAGTCCAGATGTAAGCAGACTAACTCAAGTCAGGCATTCCAGCACTCAGTAGGCTGGAGGCAGGAGGATGGGAGCAATTTTGAGTCCATCCTAAGCTACATAGTGAATATTCGCTCACCCTGAACCATATGGCTGAGGCCAAACCTTAAAAAGAAAAGGAAAAAGAAAGAATGGATGGATAAAGCAAAAAGAAATGAAAGATAGTGCTTATATGAAAAGGACAAATTTCATATAATTGGGAATATAGGACTTGGGATGATGCAAGCCTCTGCCTACAGGAGATAAGACTTGAAACAGATGTGGGAAGACTTCAGATTCGTGACTGGTAAGAGTCAATGCATTCACCCAATTCCCATTCCATTAAAAAGATAATTGTGGTGGCGCATGCCTTTAATCCCAGCACTTGGGAGGCAGAGGCAGGCGGATCTCTGTGAGTTCGAGACCAGCCTGGTCTACAGAGCTAGTTCCAGGACAGGCTCCAAAACCACAGAGAAACCCTGTCTCAAAAAAAAAAAAAAAAAAAAAACAACAAAAAAAAAAGATAACTATCAGCTCATGGAACTCCAATCAATTCCCCAGGTATTGGGGCATGGGGCATAGGAGTAATGAGAGAGTCAGAGTTTGGAGAGAAGACAAAATTTTTAATTAATTTTGACACATTTAGGTTAAGAATGTGGTTCAGGTGGTAGAGTATACAGAGCCCTGAGTTTAATCCCTAGCACTGAACAAACCAGTCACGGTGGTAAATGCCTACAAGCCCAGTATTCAGGTAAAGAGAGAGGATCAGAAGTTCAAGGTCATCCTCAGCTACATAGTGAGTTCAAGACCAGCCTGGGAAACATGAAACCTTTTCTCAAAAGCCTAATAAGTAATTTTGACACTTTTTCAAAACAACAACTTTTTTTAATATTTATTTATTTATTATGTATACAATATTCTGTCTCTGTGTGTATGCCTGAAGGCCAGAAGAGGGTGCCAGACCTCTTTACAGATGGTGGTGAGCCACCATGTGGTTGCTGGGAATTGAACTCAGGACCTTTGGAAGAACAGGCAATGCTCTTAACCACTGAGCCATCTCTCCAGCCCAAAACGATAACTTTTTAAAGCATACAATTTTTAAAGTAGGGGAATTGGAAGACCTAGTAAAAGCAAACAAAAATAAAATAGGGCCTAGAGAGATGGGTGAGTTACTAAGAACAGCTCCTACTCTTCCAGGGAACCCTGGTTCAATTCCCAGCACCCACCTGGTGGCTCCCATAGACTTATAACTCAAGTCCCAGAAGATCCAATGCCCTCTTCAGGCCTCTGCAGGTATTGCACACACTTGGTACAGATGTGCATGCAGACAAACACTCTTGTACATAAAATAAAAATAAGTAACTCTTACAGGAAATAAAAGACTAGAATTTTAATAACAAGTCAAAACCAATTCAAGAAAACTACAGATTATGGCTTTGCTTCTGTAAAATACACATTGAAATGAAGTCAGTATTTGTGGACGCCTGAAGTCACTGGTGCAGCTTGGGGCACTTCCTCCAACCTTTGGACCTGACCAGCGGTGGCTGTTGCTAACTGCTGCAGGTGACTGTTTCCAGCTTATAAACAAGGGTTAAGGTCTGGGTACTGATAAAATCACACAGAACGAAAAGGTGTCTCAGGAAAGGGGTCGTCCTGTGTGGGCTCACTCAGTCACTCGACATCTGAGCCCTGTAGCCCAGGACTCAGTAGCTTTTCTCGGAAGAAATCCAGGAACCCAGGAGGAAGAATTGTTGAATCTGAAATCCACTCCAACAGCCATCAGATGACAACTGAAGGCTGGGACACCTTGAAGATATGTCAGAAGAGGGCAAAGGGCAAAAGAACAGAAAGCTGCCTGGGATTCGTGAAGCTGGAGGCGGAGGTAGTGCCCTGCGTGTAAGGGCGCACGTGGTCTTCACAATTGCCGCAAACATACGTGTTCTTCCTCCCTGTGGTTGAAATACATTCACCCGTGTGTTGCTGCCCGAGTCTTAACAAAAGCGGAAGAGACCGCCACAGGATGAAGCTCCCCAGAAAGGAATTCAAACCGCGGTATCTAGGTTAGCCGATGACTTCATTTGCGGCCGAGAAAGCCAGAACAGTGGGAGAATCGTGTTCATGGTTTCATCCATACTCTCCCTTGTGTTGATTCGAGCTTCTCCGGGAGCTATTTCGAGAACCACTTTCACACATTCGCTGATTTTCTTTCCTTTTTTAAGCCTCATGGAAGCGGAATCCAAGCTGTCGACTGCAGCCATGGAGATAAACAGAGATCTAAAAGCCGTCATTTTGAAGCTGTCTTTGCTTTTAACTCTTCTGAACAGGGTGAAGCGGCCCTGGCTGCACCAGAGAACCACCTGGGGAGCTTTTCAGCAACCCTACACGCTCAGGACACAGTGAAGGCCAATTAACCTGGATCTCACAGGCAGACGCTAGCAAAGCTCTCCTGGTGGAGGCATTGTCCTGGGCCCCAGATTTACCGGCATTTTTTTTTTTTTTAGGTCATCATTTTAAGCCATTATGTTAGACTAGCTTTTACTTTTTTTTTTCAAATATTTCACTTAATCTTCACTACGTGCTATGGAGTGGGTTTCATTCTTCCTGTTTCACAAATTAAGATTAAGGTTCAAATGGACTTTACAGTGGCAATCTCAAGTGTCAGATCCATTGACCAGGGCATGCTAGAAAATTCCAAAGCAGACACTTCACCAGGCTCTACACTGACTTTAATTCTCGTGACAAATCTTTTTATTATTATTATTATTTATTTATTAAAGATTTCTGTCTCCTCCCCGCCACCGCCTCCCCTTTCCCTCTCCCTCCCCCAATCAACTCCCCCTCTCTCATCAGCCCGAAGAGCAGTCAGGGTTCCCTGCCCTGTGGGAAGTCCAAGGATCTCCCAACTTCTTCCAGGTCTAGTAAGGTGAACATCCGAACAGCCTAGGCTCCCACAAAGCCAGTACGTGCAGTAGGATCAAAACCCAGTGCTATTGTTCTTGACTTCTCAGCAGTCCTCATTGTCTCTCGTGACAAATCTTATGTAGGTTGGGGCCAAAGAAATGACTCAGTGTTGCAAGAACTTGGGGCTCTTGCAGGGAACTGGGGTTTGGCTTGACAGCCAGCACTCAAACAACAGGGCACAGCCATCTGTAACTCCACTTTCTGGTGTCTGATGCCCTCTTCTGGTCACTATAGGCACTACATGCATGTGGGGCACGTCCCATAAATGTAAAATAAATATTTTTTTTTAAGCTGTAGAAAAAGAAACACTATGCTCACAGCAACTCTTATAAAGGAAAGGATTAGCTGGGACTGACCTATGGTTCAGAGATTTAACCCGTTATCATCATGATGGGAGGCACACAGGCAGATTTGGTTCTGGAGAGGTAGAGAGACCTCCATCCAGATCCTCAGCAGCAGGAGAGAAGGGACAGTGGTCCTGGCTGGAGATCCTGTAACTGCCCCTACCTACCTAGTGATCCCTAGTGACAGATTTCCTCCAACAAGGGCACACCTCTAATCATGCCACAGGTCATTTTCATTCAAACCGCCACACTAACCAAGGCCAAACACATATGTAGGGATATGAGCAGCTGCAGGACTCATATCTAAGCTCTTGAGCAGGCCTAAACTCCCGTGTCTGACCAACTCTGGGGTGGGGGAGCTTGAAAGAAGTGAGCAGAGAGACTAAGGCAGAGTGGTGGAGGACATGATTAGACATGAATGTGCCCCTCCACCCATACACAAACCTCTTGGTAAATACAAGGAGATTCATGGACCCCATCAACTTAATGGCGTCTCTTCAGGTACGGCATGGTCACTAAACTAACTAAGCAGATTTCAGGAGCCTTATGCGGTGCCAACGTGAACTTTATAGAATTAATTCAGGTTAAGTCACTGAAAAGCATCAGCAGTAGCAGAAACAAGGACCGCAGAGGGGAGAATAACATATTGCAATGATATGTTTATTATTGCATAACCTAAAATGTCCAGTTCTCAATGAAAAATAAGAACTATTCAAAGAAACAGGCCATATATAGGGAAAATATTTCCCGAGAAAGCCAAGATGTTCAACTTACAAAACAAAGGTTTAAATTATTTAAAAAATGTTCAAAACTAGAGAACACCAAAAACATGATCCATGAAAGAAATAATTCATGAGTCGAACTTCATTAAAAATATATATTTCTGGTCTGGGGAGAGTGGGAAATGTACTTGCCGTGCAAGCTTAACTACTTGAGTTTGGAGTCCCGGAACCCGCGTGAAGCCAAACACAACAGTGAAACATCCATAACCCCAGCCCACCTACAGGGCTGGGGGAGGCAGGCAGGAGCCTCTCCCAGAGTCTGGACACCAGCTAGCCTGGCTGGTGCAGGAGTAAAGAAACCCAGTCTCCAAAAGGGTAGAAAGATAATGCCCATACTTACCAGCATAAGCAAGCATGCATGCATGCATACACATACACACACACACACACACACACACACACACACACACACACACCATGACATTTTTGCTCTGTAACAGAGAGGACAAAAGACAAGAGCTGAAATTTCAAAGTAGTTTTAATCACATTTTCCTAATTGCCAAGGATGCTGAAAACTTTAAGATGCTTCTTAGCCATTCCCATTTCTTCTTTTGAGAATTCTCTGTCCAGATCCATACCACCATTTTGGCAGGGGGCGAGGCAGGGTTTCTCCGTGTAGCCCTGGCTGTCCTGGAACTCACCTGTCACTGTCAACCACATGGGATCTGCGACACAGAAAGTGAAGCCTCGCGTTATCTACAGGCTTCAGCTGACAATATCAGCATGGCAGCATCCTTTGCAGCAAACACACTAATGCACCATGGCTGGCTTCGAACTCCCAGAGATCCGCCTGCCTCTGACTCCCGTGTACTGGCAGAGATTTCCTCTGTGGACTTTCTCTTTACTCGCTGGATGGTTTCCTTTGCTGTACAGAAGTCTTTTCTTTCAAGAGATCTGATTGGTTAGTTGTTACCTTAATTTCTGAGCAAATGGAATTCCATTCAGAAATGTCTTTCCTAAGCTCATGTCATGTTCTGCCTGTGTTTTCATCAAACACTTTGAGCATCTCAAGTTTCATTTTGAGGTCGTTGGTCCATGGGTGGAAATGGCATAAATACAGTATTTATGAATGGAAGTTATATTTAAAGTAATTTAAATTTTAAAAGCTGAGAGTTGTTGAGCCTTATCCGCTACTAGGAGAGGACAATTAAAACTATCATGAGATGCCGCTTCATATCCATCATAGGACCCTACATTCAAAACACTGACAATGGCTAATCCCTGTGATGATGTGGAGACTGGGCACGTTAACCTGTGACTGGTGGGCATGCAAAGACATTTTTGGAAGACTGAAATTTCTTACAGCATGGAACCTTCTTCTACCACACAGGCCGGCGGCAATCCTCCTTGACATTTCTCTAGAAGTTGGGAAGTTACGCTTCCACAAAGAAGTTACACTTCCACAAAAATGAACCTGTGCACGTATATTTTAGCAGCTTTGTTGATATTCTTAAGGTTTTAGATCAACCATGAATAGATTCATGCCTAAAAAGCCATGGCACATCCATGCAATAGAATGTTGTTCAGTGTTGAAAAGATGCAAGCTCTTGATCCATAAAAATACAAGAAGAAAACGCAAATAGATATAAGAGCACCCAATATGAAAGGAGAGCAAGGTACGTGACTCCTCCTACATGATATTCTGGGAAAGGCAAAACCACAGGGATGGCAAAGGATCAGTGGGATTAAAAGGATAATCAAGGAGAGATGTCTGGGAGCATGCAGGAAGGCCCAAGCAACCTCTGGGAGCAGGCAAGCAAAGCCCAAGCGACCTCTAGGGGTAGGTAGGAAGGCCCAAGCAACGGGAGCAGACAGGAAAGCGCAAGAGACCTCTGGAAGACAGGAGCAGGCTGGAATGACCAAGAGACTCCAGGAGTGCCAAACGACCTTCAGGAACAGGCAAGCAAGGCCCTAGCAACCTCCAGGAGCACCAAGAAACTGGGGGAGCAGGACCATCTGAGACCTGAACCCACTGGGGACCGGGAGGAGTGATCACCAGAGACACAGCTCCACCTACACCAATTGGAGGGAAAGACGGGCAGACAGCAACCACTAGACCCAGTAAAACTTTCGACCAACATAGATGGAGAAAACAAGGTATCCCACAAAAGAATGAGTTTTAAACATTACCAGCCACAAATCCAACCCTACACAAAGCACTAGAAGGAAAACTCCAACCCAAGGAAGTCAGTTATACCCATGAAAACACAAACAATAGATGATCTCACAGCAGAAAATCCCAAAGAAAGGAAAAGCACACACAATAGTATCATCAACAACAAAACTAAAGTATCAGGAATGAGCAACCACTGGTCATTAATAGTCCTTAATATAAATGGACACAGCTCACTTAGAAAAAGACACAGGCTAACAGATTGGATACACAAAGAGAACTCATCCTTCTGCTACATACAAGAAACACACCTCAGCCTCAAAGACAGACGTCAGCTCAGAGCAAAAGGTTGGGAGAAGATTTTCCAATAAAATGGTCCTAAGAAACAAGCTGCTGTAGCTAACCTAATATCTAACAAAATAGACTTCAAACTAAGGTCAATCAAAAGAAACAAAGAAGGACATTTCATATTTGTCACAGGAAAAATCCATCAAGAGAAAACTCAATACTGAACATCTATTCCCCAAATATGAGGGCATCCTCATCTCTAAAAGAAATATTACTAAAGCTTAAATCACACATTAAGCCCCACACACTAATAGTGGGAGATTTTAACAGCCCGCTCTCACCACTAGACAGGTCTACCAGATAGAAAATTAACAAAGAAATAAAGGAATTAACAGATGTTATGACTCAAACGGTCTTAACAGACATCTATAGAACATTCCATATGAACATAAAAGAATATAGCTTCTTCTCAGCACCTCATGGAACCTTCTCAAAAATTGAGCACATACACAGTAACAAAGCAAACCTCAATAGGTACAAAAAAATTGGAACAACCCCATGTATCTTATTGGATCACCATGACTTAAAGTTAGAACTCAACAGCAACACTAATTTCAGAAAGCCCATAAACACATGGAAATTGAACAATGGTCACTTGAATCACCAATGGGTCAAGGAAGAAATAGAGAAATTAAAGACTTCCTAAAATTTAATGAAAATGGCCACACAACATACCCAAACTTATGGGACACAATGAAAGCAGTGCTAAGAGTAAAGTTCATAGCACTAAATGCCTACAGAAAGAAGCTGGGAAAATCCACACTTGCAAGTTAATGGAACACCTGAAAGCTCTATAACAAAAAGAAGCAAATTCACGCATGAGAACTAGATGGCAGGAAATAATCATATCAAGAGCTGAAGGCAACAAATAGAAACAAAGAAAAAGTAAAAAAATCAATGAGACAAAGAGTTGGTTCTTTGAGAAAATCAACAAAATAGACAAACCTTTATCCAAAATAACCAAAAGACAGAGAGAGAATATCCAAATTGACAAAATTAGAAATAAAAAGGGGGACATGACAAAAAAAAAATTTGGGGACATTTCCAAAACACAGAGGAAATTCAGAGAATCACCAAGTCATACTTAAAAAACTTTGCTCCACAAAATTGGAAACCTTAAAGAAAATGGACAACTTTCTGGATAAATATCACTTAACAAAATTAAATCAAGAACAGATAAGCAAATTAATTAGACCTATAACAACTTAGGAAATAGAAACAGTCATTAAAAGCCTCTCAACCAAAAAAAAAGCCCAGGGCCAGATGGTTTCAGTGCAGAATTCTACAAGATTTTCAAAGAAGAACTAATACAAGCACTCCTCAAACTGTTTCACACAAAAGAAACAGAAGGAATATTACCAAATTCTTTTTACGAGGCTACAGTTACCCTGATACCCAAACCACACAAAGACATTAAGAAAGAGAATTACAGACCAATCTCACTCATGAGCATTGATGCAAAATACTCAATAAAATACTGGCAAACCAAATCCAAAAACACATCAGAAAAATCATCTACCATGACCAAGTAAGCTTCACCTCAGAGATGCAGGGATGGTTCAACATACAAAAATTTGTCAATGTAATCCCACATATAAACAAACTCAAAGAAAAAAAACACATGATCATGTCATTAGATGCTGAAAAAGCCTTCGACAAAATTCAACATCCCCTCATGATAAAGGTCTTGGAGATAGTAGGGATACAAGGAAATGCCTAAACATAATAAGGGCAATATACAGCAAGCCAACAGCCAACATCAAACAAAATGGAGAGAAATTCCCAGTGATCCCACTGAAATCAGGAACAAGATAAGGTTGTCCACTCTCTCCATATTTATTCAATATAGTTCTTGATATTCTAGCTAGAGCAGTAAGACACCAAAAGGAGATCAAGGGAATACAAATCAGAAAAGAAGTCACTCTCACTATTTCCTGATGATATGACAGTATACATAAGTGCCCAAAAAATTATACCACAGAACTCTTACAACTCATAAGCACCTTTAGTAATGTAGCAGGATGAAGGTTAATGCAAAAAATCAGTAGCCCTCCTTTATACAGATGATAAATATACAGATGATAAATGAGCTGAGAAAAAAATCAGAGAAACATCACCCTTCACAATAACCACAAATAACATAAAATATCTTGGGGTGACTCTAACCAAACAAGTGGAAGATGTGTATGACAAGAACTTTAAATCTTTGAAGAAAGAAATTGAAGAAGACCCCAGAAAGTGGAAAGATCTCCCATTCTCTTGGTTAGGTAGAATTAACATAGTAAAAATGACAATCTTACCAAAAGCAATCTATAGATTCAATGCAATGCCCATCAAAATTTCAGCAAAATTCTTCACAGACCTCGAAAGAGCAATATTCAACTTCATATGGAAAAACAAAAAACCCAGAATAACCAAAATAATCCAGTACAATAAAGGAACTTCTGGAGGCATCACCATCCCTGATTTCAAATTCTACTATAGAACTATGGTAATAAAAACATCTTGGTATTGGCATAAAAACAGACAGGTGGACCAGTAGAATTGAATCAAAGACCTAGATATCAATCCACACACCTACAAACACACTCCTACAATTTTTGACAAAGAAGCTAAAAATAAAAAAATGAAAGAAAGAAAGCACAACAAATGGTGCTGGTATAACTAGATAGCAATATGTAGAAGAATGTAAATAAATCAATATCTATCACCATGCAAAAAGCTCAAATCCAAATGGATTAAAACCTCAACATAAAAACAACTATATGTGCCTGGAGGGATGGCTCAGCTGTTAAAGGCTAGGTTCACAATCAAAAATATAAAAACAACTATACTGAACCTCATAGAAGAGAAAGTGGGAAGTACACTTAAATGCATTGACACAGGAGACCACTTCCTAAATATAACCCCCGTAGCACAGACACTGAGAGCAACAATTAATAAATAAGACCTCCTGAAACTGAGAAGCTTCTGTAAAGCAAAGGACATAGTCAACAAGACAAAACGGTAGTCTACAAAATAGAAAAAGATCTTCAACCCCCCCACACACACATCAGACAGAGGACTGATCCCCAAAATGTACAAAAAATCTCAAGAAAGTTGACATCAAAAGAACAAATAATACAATAAAAAAACATGTGGTACAGACCTAAAGAGAGAACTCTCTCTCAATAGATGAATCTCAAATGGTTGAAAGACACTTAAAGAAATGCTCAGCATTTTTAACCATCAGAGAAATGCAAATCAAAACAACTCTGAGATTCCATCTTAACACCTGTCGGAATGACCAAAACACTGATGATCACTTATGCTGGAAGTGATGTGGAGAAAGGGAAACACTCCTCCATTGCTGGCAGGAGTGCCAACTGGTACAGCCCCTTTGAATATCAGTATGGCGATTTCTCAGATAATTAGAAAATAATTTACCTCAAGACCTAGCAATACCACTTTTGGGTATATACCCAAAGGATGCTCAGTCATAACACAAGGACACGTGATCAACTATGTTCATAGCAGCATTATTTGTCATAGCCAGAACCTGGAAACAACCTAAATGCCCCTTGATTGAATAGAAAACACATATTGAGTGAGGTAACCTAAACCCAGAAAGACAAATATCATATATACTCACTCATAAGTGGCTTTTAGACATTAAGCAAAGAACAGTCTGCAATTCACAACCCCAGAGAATCTAGACAACAAATAGGACCCCAAGAGAGACATACAGTGATCTAAATAAGAAGCAGAAAAAGACAAGATCTTCTGAGTAAATTGGGAGCATGGGTGTCACGGGAAAGGGTGAAGGGGGAGAAAATAAAAGGAGAGTGAAGGAAAGTTTATGGTGTAATCAAAGCAATTAAAAAATAAATTCATTCAAAAAAAGTATGAGCAACCATGCCTGGTTTCTGTGATGCTGTGGATCAAGCCCAGGACTCTACAAGCTAAATAAACATTCTATCAACCAAGTGTCATCATGTCGTTTCCCCCAGACACACGCCTCCTGCCCCAGCTCCGTTCCACCTGAGCTTAGAGACAATGATATTCCTGAAAGCAGCAAGACAATGCATGTGTATGACAGCCATCCTTTGTGAGATTAGCCATCAAGGCAGGTCTTTATGACGCTTAACCCTAGCACAGAGAGGGCTGAGGCAGGAGGATCACGGCCACTTCAAGGCTGGACTGTATGCAGTGAATTCCAGGCTAGTTTGAAGTGGAGTGAGACTTTGGCTCAAAACAAAACCAAACAAAAACCCAATTTTTCATTAAAAAAAAAAAAAGCAGAAAACAAAACGAACAAAAAAACAAAGTTATGTAAGGCTGAAAACAGAAAGATAACATATTTATTTAAAATGTAGAAGGAAATAAAAATGAAGCCTGCAGATGTGAGTTCAATCATTAGTCATTAGGGAAATGCAAAGCAAAAACCATAATGACGTTTTTCATATCCACTGATGTTTTTCTAATCACAAAGACGGACGGTAGCTGGAGTAAAAACATTGGCGCCATACCACATTGATGCTGGGAATATAGAATATAGCGATTAATTTGAAAAATATTTTACAGGCTTTCAAGAGGCTAAATACAGAGTTACCATGTGATCTAGCAATCCAGATATTTGAAGGAATATAAACATACAGGCGCACAAAATTCACACACAAAATAGTCTGAGCATCAGGAAACAACCTACCTAGCCGCTGCCTGGTGAGTAGAGACATTCTAAAACCTCATCTGTTCTGTGTCTTAATGGAGAGAGCTTTCTATAGTATGTCTAAATTAACATGAAAAAAACTCTGTAGGGATAACAAGCCACACACTGAGTTTTATCTGCATCAGGCCCAAAGGCAAAGCTGTTGTGTTCAGGGACACATATTCAGGTGGGAAAACCAGAACAAAAACAATTTTTTAAGCAACTATTCTGAAAGTCAGATAATTACCCCTTGAGGGGGAGAAGTGAAGAGTCATGTTTCAGATTGAAGTAATGGTAAGAAAGGGGGTAGACGGATGGGGTTCTGGCAATGGTTCCCGTTTAAGTGTGAATGATGGCAAAACCATTGTTCACTTTATAGTAACTCAAAAAGTTTCACAAGCATGCAGTGTGCGTCTTGGATTGTATGCTAGCTATATGTCACAGTAAATATTCATTTGCTAGTGAAACATTTGCTAGTGAAAAATCCATGAGTTAGATGAACCACGATTCATTCAGTCGTTCTTGGACCACTGACATTTGGATGGCTTACAATTGTTCATCATTCTCAACAGCATCATTACTAACATTTTTTTTGTGAAAAAGATTTCCTTCTATAAGTTTTATTAACTTCAGATGGATTTATAAATGTGTGGATGCTGAGCCAGGAATCTGAGATTTTTTTTTGATGGAGTTCAAATATAGTATTTTTTTTATTATACTTTCCAAGGGACTTATTTCAACCAAATGATTCAGCTTTCCAAGCCCTTTTGAGTTCTGAATCTGTCCTTGGGAATTTGTAAATTGACCTTGGTCCCTGAAAACTCAGTCCCACCTTCTTCTCAGGCAGCTTCACTGTGGCCTCTCAGCAAGCCCAGGCTTATATCAGAGTTGGTTTGGTCCTTTCTCTTGGCTATCTATACAGCTGAGTAGGACCCTGATAGAGCCCTTGACAGAATTGACTTCAGCTCCCTGAGCGCAGCGTGCCCAGTGGCCTGTTATTGTCCGGCAGCGTCTACTCTAAAACTGATTCTTAAAACCAGTACACACATCACCCGTACTGTCAACATGCAAAAAATTAAAAACATGCCTCTCATAAACATAGAGACATCTGTCAAGTGTTTATTCATGCCATCAATTAACAAGGGACCAGTAGGACATTGAAAATGATTTTTTAAAAAATCAAGGAATAAACATCGCCGGAACATGTAAGTTTAGAAATATTGGGGAGTTGTCTGAGAGTAAGCAGAGTCCCACTTGGGTCTGGTGGGATGAAGCAGTACCTGTTGGAGTTATCCTTTTAGTAGACATAAATTTAAAAATCGGAAAATGTAGCTTTATAAATATGGGAGTTCAAGTCAAATGGCAGCGAAGTCAGAATCAGGTCTTTGCCAAATAGGGAATGAATCCTTAGGGGAAGGATCATAAAGTAATGTTCCCATGTAATGTCAAAAGGTCACAGGGTCATCCTGTGGCGGAATTTCCAGATGTAGGGTTGTTCCAACACCACACTCGCTCTCTCAGCTGCTCTGAGAAGGCACTGAGCGTGTCTTCTGTATCCTGGAAAGCTTGGAGGACTAAAGTAGGTTGTATTGTTTAAAACCAACCAACCCAACCAATCAAGACCAAACTGCTGTGGACTGGGGGGCCTAGACAGCAGCATTTCCCACAGACCTAGACGCTGCGGAGTCTGAGACCAAGATTCTATCACCCAGTGTGTGCTCTCTGTCACCATTGTGAGGATTCTGCCATCTCTTATGTCCTAAGCACCTCCCACAGGGCCCCTCATCACACCAATGCTCGGAGTGTTAGGACTTCTCCATAGCTGTCACTGGGCAGAGAGTGAAAGGGGGGGGGGCGGGGACCTGAGCATCCAGTCCTGCCAACAGCCTAGTTGGCCTTGCCTCTCTTGTCCTTAAGTGAACAAAACTATGAGGGAATTTCTTAAAGGTGGTCCACATGTTTAACCCCTACAGGCCTTCCTTCTGCTGGCAAAAAAAAAAAAAAAAAAAAACCAAAAAAACACCACATCAGCATCGTGGCCTTTCAGGATCTGAGTGGAGGTGAGTTCTGGCCACTTTTATTGGACCCTGGGGCTCTCCTATCTACCAAATTCCCTGTCACAGCGCCAGGAAGAAGGAACTCATAGGAACTTCAGGGTGTCACTGGGGAGGGCAGGGGGATCCTGGATCTTGTCTCCCCCACCTAGCTTTTGTCTCATTAAACCAAGGTACAAGGAAAATCGTATGACAATCAGAGGTGGCTCCATTTGCCCCTGAAGAAGGCAGGCAGAGATGTGTGCACAGCTGGAATATGAATGAAACCAAACATGCGCTGTCCACTCCTCGACGGTCCCAGCGATAGCAGCATCGCGTCCACTGAACCTATTGGGTTCAACCTGTTGGAAACACCGTCTGTTTTAGGACGGAGTATATAAAGTCCTGTTGTCCCAAGATGATCATGGCTTCCGACGCCTGTTGTCGTAGTGCTGATTCTTAGGTTTAATCTAATTTGATTTGATTGAAGTCTTTAATGGGAAGCTGTTTTTTGCGCAATCTGTACATCTCGGGTTCTCCGGCTTTGGAGGAAAGAGGATACTGTGAAAGGCGGTTGCTGCGGGGTAATTCGGTCGGCGTTCTCAGAAATTACACGTGTTTTCTGTCTGATTTACACGGAGGGGAAAGTCTTCGGGCAGAAAGAGTGTCTTCCATATTTTAATTGGATTTCCAGGCCTAATTACATTTGCCTAAATTCGGTGCACTTGTAATTTCACACCAAGGACGATGTCTCGGGATACAACTACAGCCTTTGCAGCTCCAGAAGCTGCCTTCCTTTCCTGGCAGCAAGGCACCCAACGCCAGCCAAGGACCCAGAGACCACAGGGAGCTTACTTAATCACAGATTAAGGAAAAGATTTGATGTAAAGTGACTAGATCAAACTTCTTAGGAAAAAGTAATGCAAGGTTAAACTAGAAAATTCATCCAATAGGAGCAATAAAATTCCAAATACTCACTTCTAGTCAGAATGTTCACACCTTCTCCCTGAGTCCAGTAGTAAGAAGAAGCTTCTAGACCCTCAGGTTGTTTGCTTGAGATGCTTTACACATTTCCCCAATGCTGCCCACTACCAAATCTTGGGAACCCAGCTAGCTCGGAACTCGCAATCTTCCTGTCTGAATTACACTGCTGGAATTACAGCCCCGCACCGCTATGCCCAGGTAAGCCCTTTTCTTCCTTTTCTTAATTTGCCTGAATTATTATATTTTCTCTTTACTCCCCCTCTCTCCAATCTTTCACTATCTGGTCAATTATCACTTCTACTGTTATTCATAATTACTTTTACAATAAAACTCAAGCCCTTTAGAATAATAAGGAAACAAAAACAGCAACACTAGGAATTAGAGAGATGGCTCAGGGGTTAAGAGTACATGCTGGTCCTGTAAAGGACCTTGGTTTGGTTCCCAACACCCACACCAGTGGCTCGTAACTGCCTGTGACTCCAGTTCCAGGGGATCGGAGGGGTGCGGGACACATACTCACAAGCAAGCCTTCAGACATACACATAAAATACACCTAAAAAAAAGCCAGAATTTTCGTGGCAGCTAAATATTACTGGTATTTATTTCCCCTATGAGTCTGAGGCCAGCCTGGGCTACATAATGAGTTCCAGGTTAGCCTGGGGTGGGGATAGTATTACTGTCAGCTGTTCTATGATTTTCAAATGTTTTAACTTGATGCTTCTATTTTATCCACCAAAATAGGTCACATATTTTACTGAGTGTCTATGAATTATTATGCCAGGTTAAAAGATTGGATCAGTTTTTTGTATTTTTGCTTTCTACTGGGAAGATGGAATTACCCTTCTTAATCGACCTGCACAGATTTGAGGTTAAGAAGACAGTTGAAGAGGTCATAGATTCCTTTGGTTTTGGTAACCATGGTATCAGCAAAGTGACAGACTCTCAGCATCTCCTGACCTCCCAAGCACTGTGGCATTAGTGTGCCTGAGTGTGAGATGCTCTATGCAAAGCTCGTGGCAGAGAGAGGTCTTGGAACAGATGCAGGAAATACAACCCTGCCTCCATTCCTTGTGACCAGGGCAAACTGTCTGAACTCAGAGCCTCATTGACATTAGGAGTTGTCATTTTAGTTTCTTGGTCTTGGCCACATTCTCGGCGACATGAAAGGAAAAGCAAGGGGCTGCCCCTCTGAGATCACGCTAAGGGTGGGGAGAGTAAGGGGAGGTTAAGGGCCTCGGGGATTCCAGAGTCTCCAGTTACAGCTTAAATCCTAATGCCAAGCAGAAGAATTAGCAGAACCCTTGTCTTGTCTTTCCCAGACTCTGCCTCAGCAGAGGCTATAGCGTGGCTATTTTTGAAATTACATCCAAGGAGAGGTGAATACACGACCCACTCGAAGTAAACAGGATCTATCAGCAGCCTTCGTTAGACTGTGGTCTTTGAAAGGGTCCGCTTTCTGTGAGGTACATATGGAAACCACCTGGGAGCCTAGAAGGAGGATGAGCTTAAGAAACACATTGCTCTGCCAGGGCTGGTGTAAGACAGACTTGGGGCCCTGCAGACTAGGGGCCGGAGAAGCACAGCAAACCTTCTCAGTTAGGGATGCCAGTTCACAATAAGGCGCCAGCAGTCTGCAGGGTAGGAGTCTCTTTAGATCGCCATTCCTGGCTCATATGCACATCTAACACTGTTCTCACCTGGTCCTTTCTCTGTAGAGAAAAAGAGAGAGGGGGGAAGGAAGAAGGGAAGGAGGAAGGGGAGAAGAAAAGGCAGAAGAAGAGAGAGGGAGAACAAAGAAGGAGTAACCTCAGTTTCCCTTGCCTGATTGCATTAGGGCATCACCCCTAGAACCTCATGTAACCTTAATTACCTCTGTTAAAGGTCCTCTAAGTTAGATGGGCACAGGGCTTCAACATACCGATTGGGGGAGGGCATAGGTACAAGTCACTGCCTAATCCCCATGAATTTGTTTGAACATGAAGTAGTTTGGTTTGTTCTGGCTGCCATAATAAAATACCACAGATTGAGTATATTAAGCAACATAGATTTATTTTTGGCAGGCTTGCAGTCTAAAGTATAAATGTGGTGTTCCAGTAGGTTGCTTGGTTTCTTTGGAAGCTTTGTTCCCTGGTGTAATGGTTTGAATGTGAAGTGTCTGTCACAGCCTCTTGTTTTGAGAGCATGCCCTCTGACGGTGTTATTTTAGGTAGTTCCTAAAGCTTTTGGAAGATGGGCCTACCTAGAGGGGATAAGTCACAGGGTGCAGGTTATTGGGAGTATGCTATCCCTGCCAACTTCCCGACATGCTCTCTGCTTCCTGGCCCACTGTGATATGAAAAGCTTCTGCCACTTACTCTGCCAACATGATCTCAGCTACTCCATTGGGTCCTGTCCTACATGATTGACTGAGACCCTCTGTATTGGAATGATAGTCACGGCAATATAAAAGTAGTTAATACACTAGACTTGTTTTGTGATTTTTTTTTCCTATGGCGGCTTGAACAAATGTCTATTCACCCCAGATAGAACATCAATAACAGGCCAAAGAAAGAATTCCACCTGTTAGCTTGGTGACGGTGATTTTACTGCAGTCCTGACATCAGCCTAGGTCACCCAATAGCAGCTACATGCTGAAGAGCCTTCCTGGCTTGAGTCACAAAACCTGTATCCCTGAAGCCGACTGCACAACCTGTAATCAAGTCTGCTGAAGAGTTTCCACTCCCCAGCCATCCCCAGCCATAATTTGCTGTATTTATGACCTCGAGGAAAAGCCTGTGGATTCTCCAAACTTTTCAGCTTCTTAAGTTGTTGTGAGTTCCAGAGTCTTGAAGGTTTTCTTCTCATTCTGGGGCTCACGAGCCCTGATTCCAGAAGGAACAGCCACACAGCACTTGTGGCGGCCACCCCCTCCCACACGACCACCCCTCTGCCTTCTCCTGTGCTCCTTGTGCTCCCATTTTTCCGAGAAAAGGGGTCATTAGGTTGGGGTCTTTAATAATAACCTCATCTTGTCTTTGGGACACTTTAAAGACCCCCATCTTCACACTTCACCCTTGGTCACTGGTCACCAGGGCTTGCTTTAGATGTTCTCATTGCTGTGACAAAAATCCCTGCCTAGCCGGGCGGTGGTGGCGCACGCCTTTAATCCCAGCCCTCGGGAGGCAGAGGCAGGCGGATCTCTGTGAGTTCGAGACCAGCCTGGTCTAAAGAGCTAGTTTCAGGACAGGCTCCAAAACCACAGAGAAACCCTGTCTCGAAAAACCAAAAAAATAAAAAATAAAAAATCCCTGCCTAAAGCAATGTAGGGGACAAATGGTTTGCTCTGGCTTGTAGTTGATGGACATTGTTCTGTTCCAGCAGGAAGGACCTAACTTCTGGCAGAGAAGGCAGGGAAAGAGCAGGAGGCCAGATGACTATGGTGCATCAGCCCTCAAGGAGCAGAGAGTAAGGAGGAGTGAGGCCAGTCAAGAAGACCCGCCCCCAGTGACCTACCTCCTCCAGTGAAAGTCCACAGCCTTCTCAATCAGGGTCAGCAGCTAGGACATTTCACATTCAAACCACAATAGGACTTCAGCAAGTGTATTTGAGGGAACGATATTGAGACCATGATTTAAAACTGGAGATGCCAAAATTAGAGATCAGCGCCATGATAAAAATCAGACCTGGTGTGCATTAATTCATAATAAAATACGCTCCGTGGATAGCATCAAGACCTTAAGAACGTGTCTATAAGAAATGCCCAACTCATGCCCAATCTGTTCATTATTTTCTTCACAATATTGTGGGAGGGGGAAAGTCATATTGTAACGTGTCGTGTGTGTATCACTGTTTAGTGCTGGTTTTTAAACTTTGCCATCTCTGTGTACTTGATTCAGGAGGTTTTTTTTTTTTTTTGGTTTTTCGAGACAGGGTTTCTCTGTGGCTTTGGAGCCTGTCCTGGAACTAGCTCTGTAGACCAGGCTGGCCTCGAACTCACAGAGATCCGCCTGCTTCTGCCTCCCGAGTGCTGGGATTAAAGGCGTGTGCCACCACTTTCTAAACGCCTTAGCACATGCCGTGTTTTTCCCTTTCCTTATGCTGTAGCTTTCAGGCTTTAATTGCACTACGGTGGGATGGGATGCCTGGATGAAAATAATTATTTTATTTTAAAGGAGCTAAAACTTTCTCTGTGGCTTATACTTTACCAAAATTTACAACCACCCCTGTGGTTTGAGAAAAAATAGATTCCTTAGTTATTAGGTGTTGGTTACATAAAGGGCCACTAAATATCAACTGTCTTATCAAATTTTCCAGTCTGTGATAAAGGCTGGGGAGGGGTAGATCCACTTTGCCTATAATTACTGCTAAGGCTGGTGATGTTTTCTAAAATATGATAGTTTCGCCGGGCGGTGGTGGCGCACGCCTTTAATCCCAGCACTGGGGAGGCAGAGACAGGCGGATCTCTGTGAGTTCGAGACCAGCCTGGTCTACAGAGCTAGTTCCAGGACAGGCTCCAAAGCCACAGAGAAACCCTGTCTCGAAAAAAAAAAATATGATAGTTTCATTATATTTTCTTGCATCTAGCTGCTTTTCCTTTTATAAATCTTGATACAATACTAAGTAATTTTGTTTAAAAACTGTCTCTCTTTCATGAAGTTCAAGACTTATTGTTATTTAGCGATTTTCTATGGTCCGATATTTTCATATCAAGAACTCTTTTCTTGATATTAATCTGGAGATCCTAGAGTTTTTTAGTTAGTGTCTGCCTGGTTGTTACTCGCTGTGTTTTTTTTTTTTTTTATTCTGAATGTTGATATTGTCCTGTGTCTTTGCTCTACTAGCATATAGACAAACGGGGCTTCTCTTTCATCTCGCAGCAGGACTTGTGACTTGTATTGTTGGACTCTGGCGTCCAAACACCGAGAAGGAGTCACCCCCAGAGACCATCTCATACACCACAGCCGATGCAAAAGCATGAGGATTTTATTAATTCTGTCATGACAGGGTCCCCCAGCATTCGGGAAGCCGAGGGATCTTGAATAGCTGGTACAGTCTACTTTTAAAGGGGCCACAGAAGCAAGGGAGGTTGTTCTTTGACTATTCTGATTGGCTTATTTGAAAGGGCTATTACCAATAATTGACTGGAGAGCTGTTGCCAGATCAGATGAGGTAAGAGGTCATTTTGACCCCGTTTCCCAGGGGACCAAACCAAAGCATACGTATGTGGGTAATTGTTCAGGAACTGAGTACGTGCGAGTGTAGCTGTTAGGTCCTTGGTTCCCAGGGGAGGAGGGGAAGCACTATGGCACAGAGGCTGAGAGGATTCAGAATTGTCAGAAATGGCTTCAGGATTGTCTTAAAGTCTTACAGTATAGGAGTGGCTCAGTTTTTCACCTTCTCATGTTATTATTTCTTTGGCTTTTATTTACCTTAATTAGCTGTGTTCTTTCACTTTCTCTTTCTCTTCATTCATGTAGTTAATGGAATATACACTCTCCTCCTACCGCCCCTGTTCACTGTTGGAATAAGTATACACTCTTTGTTCTTTTAGGAGTTTATATATATTATATCTTCACATCGGCCTGACTACATTCGGAATGCCTAGCCTGGTTATGTCTATGGGATTGAACTGGCAAGGGAAGACCCACTCAGAACGTGGGCGGTACCATCCCGTAGGTTGACATCCCAAAATAAATGTAAAGGAGAAAATGAGTTGCTTTCATCTCTGTTTCCTGACTGCCGACGAAATGTTACAGACTTCTGCCACAGACTGGAGAAGCAAACTCTGAGCCTAGATAAATTCTCCCTTTCTTAAGTTGAAGTTATTGACTATTTTGCCATAGCGGTGAGAAAAGTGACTAATGCAAATATTACTGCTTAATCCTTGCTTAATGATAGAACAGTGTCATTTTTTAAGATTCAGTGTGTGTGTGTGTGTGTGTGTGTGTGTGTGTGTGTGTGTGTGCACGCATGCTTGCACTGGCTCCTGGGAAGCCAGAAGAGGATGCCAGACCCCTGTAGCTATGCTTTTGTAAAGCCTCGACCTTTTGTTTGGAAAGGAGAGCAAAACCTCATGTGGACAAGACAAGGTCATGCAGGATGAAACAGGAAAAAGATGCACGGAAACATGGGTGACCGTTCTTGGAGTCTAAGTCCTTGATGTATCATTTGTTTGAGCAGCTATTTAGCCAATTGCTTTTCCTCCTCATCGGCCGTACTGAAAAGACAGCAGTGGATGGGAGCCGACAGCCTTGGCCTTTAAAATGCTTGCCTTCCGAAGGATGAGGAAGAGGTTAGGTAACCCCGCTTGCTATTTGCCACTCGGTAGCCAGTGTGGTCTGTTGGAGTAAGAGGAACTCCAGCTGATCTGAGTCAGCTCTTGAGAAGGCTTTCAGAGGGACAGACAGACAGCCTTTCTCAGCACACGCGGACGTTCACTAGCGATCACTTGTACCACACTCACCAGGATAAAGAGACCCCTTGTGAACTAGTGAGCCGTCCATGCAGTTGCACGCCTGCAGATGGAACAGCAGGCACACCCAGCTGCTCCCCGTTCATCCCGGTCGCCTGTTCCCCCAGAATCATGTGGAGTGTCTGCAGCAGGGCTCGCATGCTTCTGGGTTCTCATTTTCATCATCTGATTTTAAACCCTGTCGAGATGATCATCTTTTCCCTTCTCTGTAATTTTTTTCTTGTTTTTTTTTTTTCTTCTCAGGGCCCATTTCGGTTATCTATATGGGTTTAATATTCTCCCGTAATAGCTTTGATCCTAAATTTTATATTTTGAATCAGATTTCATAACCAGAAGGAAATAGAGAGATGGGCCCACCTATCTGTCGTCATTCAGTCATTTGTCCTGTGTTACCAAGCCTTTTACAATGTGCCACAGCCTCTACCCCAAGCCGGAGATGCAGGAGGAGGCTGGCAGAAGAGGCTCTGCCTGCTTCAACAATAGCTGCAGGCAGGAGAGACAGACAAAGGAGGGTAAAATCAAGAGAGAATTCATTTTGATAAGTGCTAAATGGAAAAAAAAAATGGGAGATGTGAGAATGTAAGAGGAAGAATCATTTATTTTAGATAGCAGGGTGGGAGAGATCTCACACGGGGGTGGGGGCCATGCCGGGAGGCGGGGAGCAGGGCACGGAGGCAGGGGGTGGGGGAGAGGGTGGCATCGCGATCAAAGTTGCATGGAGAAAAGATATGAGATTATCCAGGAAAACAGCATTCGGGGTTCCTACCTACACCCTGGACTCTGCCCCCCACCCATGTCTCTGTTCCAGAGCTAAGCCATGATTTCTGGATTAGCGGGGTTGCACTTGTGGGTGGGGGTGTGGGGCTCTGCCCCGGGCTGTGCCGAGACTTACTAACAAAGCTTGCATAAGAGGTTTCTTTACATCTCGGGTTGAAAAGATGGACTAATCACCTGCTGGAGGACATAAGCCGGGGACTGGCTGTCAGTTACAGTCTTATCCACCCTGCCAGCTGGACCAGTGCTTCTCATTCATTTGAAGATATTACTTACATCTCTGATTGTATTACGATGGACTTTCACCTTGTATTTGGGGACCCATCTCCCCAACTCTTTGCAGGCAGTTGGAAGACTGCTATCAGTTTTCAGCACG
Organism: Microtus ochrogaster; assembly: GCF_000317375.1. Classification (NCBI taxonomy): domain Eukaryota; kingdom Metazoa; phylum Chordata; class Mammalia; order Rodentia; family Cricetidae; genus Microtus; species Microtus ochrogaster. The sequence goes on from NC_022023.1 coordinate 13,388,382, forward strand.
GTTCATTGTTTGTTTCTTTGTTTCTTTGGGCTTAGTAAGAGGCCCTAAGAGGACTTGCTATTGTAAATGAGAACGCTGGGGACGGCGGCCTCTTCGGTTCCCCGTTTTTCTGCAGGTATCTCTGTGTATCTGATTGCACCGCAACAAAAGCTTTAGTGATGGGTTCTGCAGCAACACATCTATCTTTCAGCACTTTGTTCCCGAGACAGCCTACAGGACCACCCTCTTGACTCTCAAGGCGCCGTGCAGAAACGCAAGGCTTGCATTTGCTTCACAAAGTTCCCCAATAGTGTGTCTCAAACAGCTGGACATTTGCAAAGTGTGTCATCAGACAGTCCCCTTCCTTGAAGAATGACTGCGTGACAGGGGGCTATTTCCCTCAGCCTGCCCACCTCTTAGAAACAAGACAAAGGCTCATTGAAAATGCCATTCTGGTTTTTCTTTCTCGGCTCTCTGGTGCCATCTGGAGGTCTGACGTTACTTTGCACCTAAGCTTTAATTCTGTGTAAATGACTAGGTGTATGGTACAAGACCCTACATTTAATTCCTAAGTCTTAGCCCTGTGCGCAGAAGCGAAGTGAAATGCCAAACTTTGACAATGTATTAGGTATTTGATCAAATACCCATTCTAATTCAATACCAATAGCATTGCTGGTCCCCTGTGTGAGAGGTAGGGAAGAATGAGCATGTGCTAGCCACATTGAGAAGACACCGTTGGCAGCTTCATTTACATAGACTACACAGTAGACCAAGTTCAAATGTTGGAAGGACAATGAAAAATAACTAAAGCTTTTGTTTGTCTCAAGTACCAGCTCTGTCACTTAGGAACACCTAGAGGGGACTCTGGCCACCTTGAGTGTGGTTTGTATGGCTCTTCCAGGCTGTGCCCTTCTCCCCTATTCCCACCAAGCAAACAAACCCCACCAAGCTCTTTCCCTTGGTATCAAGTGTTGAAAAGCAAGTAATCTGCCCACTGCCGCCCTCCTCCTCTACCATCCCGCTCCTCTCCCTGCCTTCTTCACAGAAGCAGAGAGAAGCCCTGCACGTTTCTGCAGATGTGCCCCAGGGCCTGAGATGACACGCTCTCCCTCTTCAAAGGCAGGGAGCATCAGCATCTCAGTGAGTGGCTTGTAGGGCACTTCTCATACTGCCTGGGAACTGGTGGGGACTAAGACAGCATGCCCTGCCTGAAGGGATCTCTGTGGTAGAGCACCCGCCTAGCACGCCTGAGGCCTTGCGCTCCTCCCCAGCCCTGGAAAGGAGAGAGATGGAGACAGACACAGAGAATGTCAACCTCAACTCCAAAGCCCTGTCTTAGCTGCTGCGCTTGCTGCTGGGATACAATGCTTTGACAGCAGTGACTTCAGTGAGAAAGAGTTGATTCTGGCACAGCCTATCCGTGACAGGGAAGTCAGGGCGCCTGGAACTTGAGGTGGCTGGTCCCATCATATCCACAGTCAGGAGGAAGGAAAATGAATGCTAATTCTTCTCTCTCTCTCTCTCTCTCTCTCTCTCTCTCTCTCTCTCTCTCTCTCTCTTGTATGGTCTAGAATCCCATCCCAGTGACTGGGGCTACCCACACTTGGTGCTTCTTCTTACCTCAATTAACCTAATCAAGACAACCTCCAACAGGCACCCCAACAGCCCATCCCCCAGTTGAGAGCTGAGTTCAACCATCCTGAACAGGCACCCCAACAGCCCATCCCCCAGTTGAGAACTGAGTTCAGCCATCCTGAACAGGCATCCCAACAGCCCATCCCCCCAGTTGACAGCTGAGCTCAACCATCCTGAGCAGGCACCCAACAACCTCTTGCTCTTAAACACACTGAGGCACAAAGGAAGCGGATGCAGTTCAGAAAGGGCATCCATCTCTCGAGAACTCCTGGACCATTCTTTTTGGAATGTTCCACCACTGGACACTTCCTGTCTTCAGCTCAGAGGCCACATCCTAAAATTGCCAGAGGACAGAAAGAGTCTGGAGACCCTGTTGTCACGGTGGTGTTGTCGCTGTCTAAAAATCTTTTTTGAGATTCTTCCTTTGTCTCCGGAACCTTTTCCCTTGGCAGCCAGCAAGGCCCCACAGGGAAAGGCAGAACCGTACCCTTGCTGCCAATTTCTTGGTGAAATTTGCTAAAAATATGTATTCTCTCTAGGCATGATTCGATTAGACTTCAACTTTCCTTCTTCAAATTTTGTAAACATCAAATGAAGGTCGGGTGTTCTGTTTCCGAGACGAGCAGCTTTTTAGGAAGAAAACAGTGAAGGGATGCGCATCCAGGTACACATTGCTGTTGAGAACAACTGGTTATGTTCTTGACACCTCTGAGGTTTAGTTTACGACAGAGTTGACAGCACGCCAGCACATGCCTGCAATCTTCCCCAAGAGGCTGAGACAAAGGATGGTGAATTCAGGAACAGCCTGAGCTACCATGATCCACTATCCAAAATACGTCCATCAGTCAATAAAATAGAATTCTCCGAGAACTCTGATAAATAGAAACGGGAAACATTAAGACTTTCTCACACGTGTGTGGTGTCACGTGCAATCAAGTTTCTGTGGTCAGCTGGTGGTACAGTCACTACACAAAACAACAGCTGAAAAACCCACCACAGTGTTGAAGGGGGGATGTCCAAAAAGTTTAAAATGCTACCCTCATGCAAATATAAAGGAGGGCAATGTGCCCTTGAGCCATTCAACTATGGGCATGGAAAACAGCATCATTCACAGAAAAACGTGAATGAAAATTAGAGATAAAGGAATCCTGTCATCCGTTAGGAAACAAATACTAAAATTAATTTCTTGTTTTACAAATGGGACTAGCTCATGTTTTGCACAGACAAACAAGTTAGTGTATAATTCCTGATCCTTGGCCTTGATCTATAGAAAATAGTAAACCGAATAATCCATTGCTAGAAAAGCCAATAGTCTTTAGAGGGCCTGTTAGACACTGCGCAGGCTAGAACAATGAAAGAGCAAGCAATTACCATTTTCTTCATGCCTGCAGTTCAAGTAACCTTAAATGGCAGTGCTTGCCTTAATACAATGTGTGTCAGGGTTGTCCCATGGTACCCACTAGAATAATGTCTCTGCAAATGAAATGACTACTTATTTTCCCAGACACGATGTTTACCCTTGCTTGTGTGCAGGGTCCTACAGGGTGGACGAGGGCTAGAACTTAAAAAGTGCCTCACTTAGCTCAGTCTCCTCCCTCCGCCTCCTCCTTTGTTGTGTCTGTGGTGTGTGCATTTTTGCGTGTGTTCATGTAAGGGAGACATCTTTAATTTCATGCAGTTCTACTCGTCAATTCTTAATGCTACTCTCCAGGATGATTTTGTGTGTGTTTTATCTTCCTGTAGCCCCTGATTCATTCATTTCGTCAAGGAGCCTCGGTCTTCTCTTGGAGAGTGATGCAATGATAAACTGGGATTCGGGGCTAGAGGGATGGCTCAGCAATAAGAGCTTTGGGGGGGGCTCTGTCAGAGGACCCGAGTTCGGATTTCAGCACCCATGCAGGGGGCTCACAAGGGCCTATAATGCCAGCTACTGGGGATCTGACATCCTCTTCTGTCCTCTCAGGGACATGGACAGGTGGCATGCAGACACACACACACATAAAAATTACATAAATAGTTATAACTATGTATTGTATTATAGGGTGTGTGTGTGTGTGTGTGTGTGTGTGTGTGTGTGTGTGTGTGTGTGTGTGTGTTGATTTCTTTGAGACAGAATTTCTCTGTGTATGTAGCCTTGGCTGTCCCAGAACTTCTTCTTTAGACCAGGCTGGCCTAGAACTCAGCAATTCAACTGCTTCTGCCTCCCAGGTGCTCAAATTAAAGGCATGCCCCACCACCACCCATCTAAAAATTAAATATTTTTTAAATCAAAAATCTGAGTAATAAATGGTACTTGTAGCTCCCTGTTATTATTTCCAGTTCTTTCTACTTGACAATGCCAAGAAGTCGTTGTCCACCGATTCCTGTGGAGGGTTGGTTGGTTACAGAGCCCTGAGGATACAAAAGCCTCCTGTCCTCAGATCCCTTCTGTAGAATAGCATACTGTTTGTGTGCTATGCTCTTCCACCTTTATCCTGTCGGTCATCTCTAAATACAATGGAAATGCTATGCAAGTGGTACTCTCTATTGCTGGAGCAGACTGAGAAAAGGCCTGTACATATTCAGTACAAGCATGAGGTTTTCATCTTTTTTATTTACAGTTATCTGAAGTCATGGTTGTAAATCCCAAAAGTACATAGTCACATGTCTATGTGTATGCTAACTGGTGTGTATGTGTGTGCGTGTGTGTGTGTGAGTGTGTGTGTGTGTGTGTGTGTGTGTGTGTGTGTGTGTGTGTGCAATATCTATAAGCTAAACATGAGTTCATACCGATGTCTCCAATACAATTGCTCAGACATTTTTCTGGTATCTTTTCTCTGCTCCTTAACTCACAATAGTGAGAGTTCTGGTCCCCACATCCCTCACACATGACTACTGCTTCATGGTTTTACGATGAAATAATTCAATTATAAACTGAAAAATATATTATGCTCATTCAAAAAATCTTACTTTTCCCATTAAAGAGAATTTATAATATATTCTTTAAAAGTTCACAGGCGGTTTAAATATTATCACTTAAAAAAGCTACAGCAGAACACAGTGAGGCTAGCAAATGAATTAGGTGAGTCCAGTGCCCACACATTCATTCTAGTCATTCTCTTTCTCCCACCTGGATGAAGTCAGGACTCCTGAGCCTCCCTTCTCCCGTCATGTGATGAAGATTTTCCTTCTCTATTTTCATGGGTGTTTCCTTATATCTATTACAATTTCAGAATTAGTGTTTTTATTTTTAATCATTTTAAAATATTCTGGCAAAACTTGTTTTAATTACTATATAAATCAAAATGTTATTATTTCAAGATCATCTACTAAGGTAGTATCTACACATGGCAACATGTACTCATTTTAAGTGTGTAATTTGAAAATTTCTGTCAATGTTCACAAACATGAAACTACTCCCACAGTCAAAATTAGGGACAATTCCTTCATCCCAAGGATGTCCCAGTACCATGGACCTCTTTGCTATTAAGCATTGGTCTTATCACTGTCACCATAGATTGGTTTCAGCGCAATAATTATGAATGTAAATCAAGGGCTGGAGAGATGGCTCTGTGGTTAAGAGCACTGACTGTTCTTCCAGGAGACGCAGGCTCTATTTCCAGCACCCACATGGTGGCTAACAATTGTCTGCAGCAAGGAATCTGATGCCTTCCTCTGATTTCTGTGGGTACTGCATGCATGTGGTACACGGACATACAAACAGACAAACCACTGTTACACATAAAATAAATTTTAGAAGAAGAGGAGGGGAAGGAAAGCAGGAAGGGGGCAGCAAGTCACGGGCCCTGGGAGATGGCTCAGTCTGTAAAGTGTTGCCTTCAAGCGTAAGGACCTAACTCTGGATTGCCAGCATCAACGTAAGAAGCCAGGCGCAGCAGTGCATCCCTGTCATGTCAACACTGGAAAGGTACCCGGGCCTTGGCCGGCCAATCTAGCCCAATCTGCAAAACTCCAGGCTCAGTGCGGGACTCTGCCTCAAAAGTAAAGTGCGGAGCGACACAGGGAGGCACATGATGTCATCCAGCCTTCACAGGGTGAGCACACACTCTGGCACACGTACCAACGTGCACACCTGCATGTCCACAGACACTATTGCTTTCAATGCAAGCTACAAGATGTAAGAATACCAAATGAATGAATGAATGAATGAATGAATGAATGAATGAATAGTGGCATGGGAAAATACAGAACCTTTTTAGTTGAGTGACAACTAGTGTAAGCTGACCTCTGGGGGACCGGTTCTGCAATGCTGATGACCTAACCACCTAGACAGACTGCAATGCCGTTTTACAAACATAGCTTTAAACTATGACACGTGAGAGGATTATTTATATATTTCTTTCTAGTCCTGTTCAAACCAGGCATGGACAACTGACAAGCCATGAGGACTTTTTGTTGCATGAGAGTCCAGGAGACTCTCGACTTTCAACAGTCAATGGCATTAAATATGCAATGCTATGTGTGGCCTGAGAGTCACCAACAGTGTAGGTCCCATGTATGTTGTCTTCCCGAGAGAAGACATAACATCCACCACCTGTGTGTTGAGGCAGCGTGAGGATGGGACACAGCCGTCAGTTGAGTACGGTGGCTCTCTGGCGGCAATGTAGTTAAGCATCCTTTTCCAGGCACGTGTGCAAACGTTATCCCTGTCAATGTGGTTACTGGTGGTACAGCCTAAAGAGCCGAATCCTAAGAGCACAACAAAATGATTCTAATACAAGTCATCACTACCCTCACCTCGAGAAACAGAACCCCAGGCTTTCTTATTAATTTGACTTCTTAAATAAATTGTTAGAATTTCATCATTTTGTTTATACAAGTGGGTTAGCCACATGTGTGTGTGTGCACACGCGCACATAACATGTGTGCCTGGTGTCCACAGAGGTCAAAAGATGCATCGGGTCCCCTGGAACTGGAGTTTATAAGTGGCTGTGGACCACCATGTGGTTACTGGGAACCAGACGCAGTGATGCTACAGGAGCAACAGCTGCTCTTGACTACTGAGCCCCCTCTCTAGCCCCTGAGGTGCTTTTAAAGACCTCTTTAAATGGGGGATTTCAGTCCTGGCTTCCCTGAAACTGGACTGATTTTTTGTGATGCATTATGAAAGGAGGTCAAAGGGTGTCTAACAGGTGCTTCCTCTGTGAATGAGACACTGAAGAATCTTTGCCCCACTGTGAGCATCCCCTGCCCCAGTCACTAGCGTAGTTAGAAAGGACAAAAGTTGACACACAGATATTGTGCAGTCCTCTCAATTCTACCATGCCAGAATGAAAGGGATAACAGAGGGAAAACTGAGAAAGAGAAGCAATTTTTCCTCAAGATACCAAGGAAGACAGAGGAACCTCCTTTGGATTACCCAGCGCCAAGTTCAAAGGGGAGGAAACGCTCCCCAGCATATGTGAGCTAGCTATTGTGTGTGCTCCTTCCCTGCAGGAGGGCCTGGCTTCCATCCCAGGGAGTCATGGCCACTCCTGAATAAGATGTTCAAAAAGGGTGTGCTCATTCTCATCTGAACTGAATAGAAGCCATTTCACATCTATTATTAGTGCCAGGAAATGACCAGCAACGAATATGTGACAAATAATTACAGGAACTCCCTAACAGGAGGGATCCTTCAAAAAAGAAAGAGAATTGGTCGACTCAGCATGGTGAAGAGTTTGCTATTTGCCACACGTGAGGCCTGACGATTAGGATGAGAGTCCTCATCTGGACAGAAAGGATGGAGCACAACCACAGCAATGATCTTTAGATAACCCAGTGGGAAAATGCTCCTCGGAGCCAAAATACTTCAAGAGAAGAAAGAGGAGGAGGAGGAGAAGGAAGAAGAGGAAGAAGAAAACACAGAACTTTCTGAACAATTATCTCAGTACCCTGAAGTAGCACTACTTTTGCTAGTTCTGCCTTTTAAATCATATTATATTTTTCAACTTCAATTTAAAGGAAAACTCCCATGTAATACACGCATGGGTATTGTGTATGTGCCTGATGTGTGGGTGCATGTGTGTGGATATATGTGTACCCTGGAGGCCAGAGATGAAACTCAGATGCTTCATCCACTGCCTACCTTATCTTAAGACAAGGTCTCTCCCTGTCCTGCCACTCACCAAGTAGACCAGGTTGGCTAGCTGTCCTGCCAGCCCAGGGTCTGCTCGTCTCTACCTCCAGTGCTGGGCTTACAAGAGCATGCCACAACCATGTCTGGCTTTTTAAACATAGGTTCTGGGGCTCCCACTCAAATCCTTGTGCTCTCTTGGCTAAGACTTCACCGACGAGGCTATCTCCTCAACCCAACACATAGGCAACTTTTAAAATAATCAAGTAGAGGATTACAGATAAAAGGCTACAGCCCTTTGACCTTCTTTACTGTCCTTCAGGATAGCTGACACAAAGGCAAATTCTCTTTTCACGGGGAGTAGGTGGTGTCCTGGGCTGGGCTGAACCAGTTCAAGGGTCCATTCCCAGGCGGAGCACTCAACACAGGGGATGGGAGTAACACCTGGCTTATGCCCACCCAGAAGCCACTCCGGAAACTCTGAAGATAACTTCAGCAGCAGGTCCCAGCTGTAGCCCAGTAGTGAGAAGAAGAAGGAACTCTAAGGAGCCCCTGTGTTCACTGTGAACACCTCCCAAGCCCCTTTCCCTTCCTTCTCCTATGGTAGTCTTGAGCAGTGGTCCACAAAACACCCAAGTCTTACCCTAGAACCTGCACAAGCTTCCTTCTAGGGCAAATACGGCTTTCTAGATATGATTACATGAAGGGCGCTGTGATGGGGAAATTGGTTTGGGTGGTCTGGATGGAGTTACATGAGTAGAGGGGGGATAAGGAAGGCAAATGGAGACCTAAGCAAGTTGCTACCTCACTGGCTCTGGAGACAGGAGAAGGGTTACGAGCCAGGGGGTGTGAGGTGGTGGATACAGGGGAGCCATTCCGCTTTCGAAACTGGAAAGGCAGGGGAAGCGCATGTCCGGAGTGAAAGAATGAATAGCTAGCTTCACACCGTTGTCAAAGTGGGAATCCCTGTCCACTTGTGGTGGATGAAACCCATCTTCCTGTACTTAAACTAGAGCTGTGATTCTGTTTCTCACAGAAGTCCTTTTTTATTATTTATTAATTTATTAATTATTTATTAAAGATTTCTGCCTCCTCCCGCCACCGCCTCCCATTTCCCTTCCCCTCCCCCGGTCATCATCAGCCCAAAGAGCAATCAGGGTTTCCTGCCCTGTGAGAAGTCCAAGGACCACCCACCTCCATCCAGGTCTAGTAAGGTGAGCATCCAAACTGCCTAGGCTCCCCCAAAGCCAGTACGTGCAGTAGGATCAAAAACCCATTGCCATTGTTCTTGAGTTCTCAGTAGTCCTCATTGTCAACTATGTTCAGCAAGTCCGGTTTTATCCCATCCTTTCCTTGACCCCTGCACGGACTTCCGGCTGCTTGATAACCGGTGTAAGAGTGACTGCAGATCTGAATGTGGCCACAAGATGGAGACTTTGTCCAGTGTAGCACTGGGAAGAGCCCAGCTCCGTGAATTTCTGTGTGTGCTAACCGCCTCAGTTAATCCGGAGTCCAGACTCCTGGCCCCACCCACAGGAAAGAGATTCTGGGGGCCACGGGATCGGTTTTTAAGGGTCTGGTCTAGTACAATGTCTGAAATTCTCACTCTGGGGTTCAGAAGTATCATTCTTCCCTCTGCTATCTTCTTTGGTCACAAGTGCTTACTGTTCTTATACTCTGAAAATCTCAATTCTTCATATAAAAATTCGCTATTTTGTTATTTTCTACCTTCCGCCTCCTCCCACCTCTATACATAAAACGGGGGAGGGGGAGCAAGATTCTTTCTCAGCACCACCTACACTGGCCTATGAATTGGTATCCTCATGAGACAAAGAGACTTGATCCAGACAAACCAATGTCCTCCTATAGCTTCTACTGACTGCCGAGCCTGGCTCTCAAGTTTCTGAATGAATCAGACATGGGCAAGGGCCTCTGAGTTAAGGGAAAGATATTGACAAGCAAGTGAGGCATAAATGGGGTGCGCTATTCTTTCTATCACCAGAGAGGCATTTGGGAAACGTTGCCAAGTGGAGGCAGAGATGATCCTTGGGCAAAACATAACATGAAATAGATCATGCATGACACATAAAATTTTATAAACCAGAAAGAAGGCAAATGGCTCCGTAAGCAGACAGATGGCTTGAGCAAATTATGCAGCCAGGAAAGGAAGCAGAAACTGAGAGAGCGGAAGGTATGTTAGGTCAGTTATGCAGCGGCAGCAGCTGACTCCAAATGATGAGTGGCCTACAAAACCTTTTTCCTCACTTGTTGCCTGTGCGAATGTCAAGAGAGCTTTCCTCCACTCCGGGACCCAGACTGAGGTCAGCACCATCATCCTGCATCTCCATCACCTGGCTCCCCATCCTCTAACTACAAGCATCTGGACTGTTTGGAGCGTATCACTTTTTCGGCCACAGAATCATTCCAAAATTGACCTATTTGAGTCATAACATAGGAAGACTCTCAAGATTTAGTGGAAAGGAAATGACTTGCTTCAATTCTGAGAGAAAAATCAGAACTCCATTTTAACTGCAAAGAATATACATGTTTAACGTGTTTGCCAATGGGCCAGGCTTTGCCAAAACTCAAACAGGAAAAGCAAGGTTTTTCTGGTCCTGTGTGTGAGGTCTGTAATTAATGCCACAGAAGGACCACTGGCAAGGACGGCTTCCAGGGATCTCACCCAGCTCCGGGTTTTGCCATGTCAGTCAGATCCGGATTCCCAATTTCAGTGTTCACAAAGGAATCAACTTCCCCAAATTCCAGGTTATAGCCTCAGTGGTGAGGCCACAGATCTACAGGTAGCTTCCCATATTCTGTCTGTGTCTACAGACTTTCCAAACACGTTGTCTGTGGAGGTTAGAATAAGAACACTCCCCTCCCCCATAGACTCATAAGTTTGAATACTTGATCTCTCTGGTTGGTGGCTGTTTGGGGTGAATTAAGAGATGTGGCCTTGCTGGAGGAAGTATGTCACTGGGGTTAACCCTTTCAGGTTTCAAAAGACCATTTTGAGTTAGCGTTTTCTCTACTTCATACTTGTGGATCAAGGTGTGAGCTCAGCTGTTCCTTCCACCATGCCTTCCCCGCACCATTAAGGATTCTTCATCCTCTGAAACTGTAAGCACAATTAAATGCTTTCTTTTTCAGTTGTCTTGGTCGAGGTGTTTTATCACAGCAATAGAAACCCTAGCTAAGACACTGCCCTTCTCCTTTTTTGACTTGAAGCCAGGAAAGCACTCTGGACCACGGCACTGTGAGAGTCCACCTTAGATGTTTTAATCCGAATGAAAAACACCTTTAAGTCTAGATTTAGAAGACAACCAAAGAAAATTTAAAATTTAAAATTTTGAGGGTAGTTCTGAATGATCATCCAACTTCTAAATTGAAGCTCTCTTAACACCAAAAGAAAATTTTTAAATCATGATTTCCTTCCTGGTCCTCATATAGTGCACTATTATAGACTGTTACAGTTACTTGTATGACTCAGTTTACCAAAATAGCTACAGCCTAATAGTGTTAGCAAAAGCAATGAGGTTAGGCATACATTATTAAATCAGCCTCTGTTAGCCTGAATAGACCTTAGGCAAGGAGAGACCCTTTACCAGACTGCTTAGGTCATAGTCTTACTGATTCATAAGATAGGAGTACCCCAGTATGTAACGTTTAGTGTTTGGTATTCATAGCTGTGGCCCAGATTCTTTAGCCTTTTATTTGTCTATTTATCAAGATTACATATTAATAAAGACATTAAAATAAAATATGTTATAAAATGTCTCATAGCCTTTTAAATTTAAATAATTTTAAAATCTCTTAAAAATATACTCAGTGTTTAATTGGAAGCCCAACTCCAGCCCCACTCCTCCCATTCCAAGCCCCACCCACATGTTTTGCTGGGAACCCAGCCCCACTCCTCTCATTCCAGAACCCACCCCTCAGAAAGTTCACCAAGGGCCAGCTCCTCCCTCCCCAGAGCTGCTCCAAACCATGCCTACAGGGTATTAAGACCCAGTCACTAGCCCTGCCACATGCTCTCTCTCCTGCCTTCCCAAGAGTCATCTGGGAGTTGCCTCGCTGAGCTTTGCTTTGTTCTGTTTATTAAACCTGGATTTATTAATTCAACTGGATTTGACTTATTTCATTAGTGGAAAAACCCATGACCAGGGATTTTTTTAAATACTTATCAGACAATTTTTTTTATTTAAAATTTCAATAAAACTCCAAAATTTCCCCTTAAAGAAGTTTAAGAGGTTTCTCAACTGTGTGCTCCCGCAATATCAAAATAAAGTACCTTTTCAATGTGAGAAGTGAAAATATGGAGTACAACCATAATCTGCACAAGGCAAAACCAAATGCAGACAGTGCAAACCATACTGGGATTCTCCTGGGGCTTCTTCCAGGGACTTAGGTTATCTGCTGGTCCCACACTTGGCAGCTGAAGACTATCACATTGGCATCTCCAAAACTTCTAGGGCTCTCTGCCCATACATTGGCAAGCCCCAGCTACTCCCCACGATCTCTTCATGTCTCTCAAACCATTGCCACCAGGGTGACTCTTATTAGAAAGTTTGGCTTCCAGAAATGGGCATTCTTGTATATATGAACACATGGAGGTACAGTTTTAATATCACATTAAACAAGCTTTATTCTTAAATCCTATCTTTCATAAGCCTAGTTTTTCAAGACAGGAGGTATTATACCAAAAAAAAAAAATCCATCCCTAGTTCAAAATCCATAGTTCAAAGTATCTGGAGATCTGTTGTTGTCTCCTGGGTTGTCCCACACCATGCGGTTTCCCTTAGTCAAAATGGCAGTGAAGCCAAAGAACATCCTCTCCAATCCTCTCAAGGTGGCTGCCAGCCACATGGTTGCCTAAGGAAGGCAACAGGTCATATGTTGCTATATCCCCAAGTAGAATCATGCTACCTGGTTCTTTTGAGATTACCTATGCATAGATTTCCAATTACCAACCACATGTTAAGAGTTTTAAGTTAGCTTTTTGTTATAGATATTACATAGTTTTAACCACATGCTCAATAAACTTAAAAGCCAATAATCCCTTTAGCTTGTCTGCTTTGCTCTTTTTTTTTCCTTGTCATAGCTCCTGACCCAGACATAGAGATTTTAAAAGCGTGCCTAGGTCTGAAAAAAGGGGGAAGCCATAACCCAATTCTAGAGCAGCTTTTAAATTAAGTAGAACATCATAAAACAACTTTAATAATATCCATACACAAATGATATTTGAATCCTAGTACATTAAATCCAAAGGCCAGAAAGCACAGAGATAAATTCTGAGCCCTAGTGGCAAGTGGCAGGAGAAGGAGAAACAAACACAGTAAGCTCACACATTCAAGACAAGTCAGAGACTTGTGGTGGCCACTATACATTTGTACATTCAAAACAGATAAGACTTTCCCTACCTACCTCCTCCAGTGTTGTCATTCTGAAGGGATGGGCCAGGGCAATGGAGCCTTCTGATATAGCTGGAGGTTGTAAGAGTAATTACTGGGCAATCTTATGAGCCGCGACAATAGGCAGCTAAAGGTTGTGATGGAGGAAACACCAACAATTGGACTCATTTAGAGGTCTACCAGTCTAGCCAAGGGAAATTCTTTTAGCAAGTAGGAGCCCTCTCTATGGCCTTTCTGCAGAACCCATAGGCTAGGAACCCACTAGAGGCTTGACCTCTCTGAGTTCTTGGCTCTTGAACCCACACCGGACATCTCCAAGCCCCCAGCTTGTCAAGGAACACTCTTACGGTTCCTCAGTTGTTTCATAGCCTAGACACTGGAATCCTGCCCATGTTCTTTGGCTCCCAGCATCACCAGAGAGAGGGCCTTCAGGCTCCAGTGAAGGTAAAAAGAGAAAAATTGGTGGTTCTGGCTGAACTCCAATGAACCAGAAATAACCAGTAGGCCTTGGGACATCTCTGTCATTCTGAATAGGAGTACGTAGACCTCTCCAGGTCTTCCCCACTTCCAGACCAGGGTAACCCATAACCAGAATCCAGACACCAGGTAGAAAAATATCACAGGAAGCTAAAAATAATTTCTATGATCTACCAAAAGGAGGCTTCTGTAGGAAAAAATGCTTCCAATCTCCTTCAAGAGTAGCCATTCGCTTCAGGAGTTCACAAAGTCGGTGGGTTAGCCATCCCAAGGTGCAACCACCCCCAGGAGGTCTATCAGCCACAGGGTGGTTGGACTTCCTAGCTTCTAGAACTGTGAGAAATAAATCTATGCTCCTTTGAGTTACCCTGTCTGAGGTAGTCCGTTAAAGGAGCCCCAAACAGGAAAATGTTCATCATCACCTGGGATGATGTCCCCAGAGCCTAGACAACCAAGTGGTTGATCAATAAATTACTGAATGAATGAGATTTCACTTAATGAATGAGGAGGTACACTCCAGACCTTCTATAAACCCTCATTTGGCTTCAACCATGTCTTAAGGACTTGCTAAGCCATAAGCTCCCACAGTCCAGGTTCCCTGGACGCCCATACGCTAAGCTGGGGATTCTGGATTCTTTGATCTGCATCTTCTCTGATCTTCAAGGGTCCAGACACTGTGACCTCTGGTGTATCTTTGGGTACTCTGCCCTGGAAACACGGCCTGGAAATGAATAAGTATGCTGTCTAGATTCTGAAGTGTGGTCTTAACAATTGAAGAAGCATAGCAAATCTCATCTGCCCCCACAGCCATTGTAGATTTGTCTTGACCGGCCCAGCCTATGTCCTTGCCCGCCTGCCACTATACTTTCAGAACATGAACTTGACCCTCCAAACTGAAGCGAGGCAACTGTCCGCCCCTCCCTTCCTTTTCACTTCCTCAGTCCCAAGCATCTGGCCAGCACAGCTGTTACCTCACTTTGCTTGGTCTTTGTCTTTGGTGTTGTGCAAGAAAACGAAATGCCCAGCTGCTCCCAGGGGAAGGGAGGCAGGGAGGGGTTTCAAATTTCCATCTCATTTCCTAAGGAAGTGTCCTGAATCAGATCCAGGCCACTAAATGCTTGTGCAAGTATGAACGTTTTTCAGTAGATGAACACTGATTCACCTAGATGGGGAATCAAGGGGAGGAACAAGGAAGGGATTCCTTCCGGGTATATTTTGGTGAATAGTTGAATTTATTCTGAGTTTCAGGGGTATACATGAGGGGTTGCTCACAGAAGCAAAGGCAACGATACAACTGGATGAAAAAAATAACTCTTCCCCACCAATAGTTAACAGCTAATAGGTAAATCTTGGGGCTAAAGGTCTCATAAGTCTCTCCCCTGTTAGTTTCTTTAAAACTAATTAAGTGTATGAATGTTTTGCCTGCATGTATGCCTGTTCACCCCTTTAGTGGTTGCTGAAAAGGGTCAGAAGAAGGTGTCAGATCTCTTGGAACTGGAGTTACAGATGATTGTGAGCCACTGTGTAAAGGCTGGGAATTGAACCTGGGTCCTCCGGAAGAGCCACAAGAGCTCTCAACCACTGAGCCATCTTGCCATCCTCCCCATCCCCCTGCTCAGCTTCTTATATATCTTTGGGGAGAAGTGGGACTTGCAAGCCTCTCCCAGCCTTCATAACAGGAAGCCTAATCTTCTGCAGGTCTCCTTAGGGTAATCCCAGCTGCTGAGTTCAAAAGTGCAGTAGCCGCATCATGCCTGGAGGACGTCACTCTACATCAGCCTGTGGGAGGATTGATGAGCGAATATTCTAATTCACTTTGTATTATACAGACAGATCTTCTCATTCTCCTCGCCCAGGACATGCCATCTCCCCATAGAATAAACCACGCTAAATTATTGTACTTTAACCTTAGGACAGAGTGGGCTTGTAAGACACTGAGCAGAGAGGGCATAGACAGAAGGAGAGAGGTGAAAATTCTAGAACACATAGAGAAGAGCTCAGCTACAGTTTGCGGAATCACGGGTTTGAGCAAATGGAACCTCGTTGGTTTTCCTCTGCGACCGCCATCGCTGTTTCATGACCATTTGGGGATCAATCAGAGTCCATCCCATAATTGTTTTCTTGCTAAGTTTCCTTTACACAGAAAATGATAATGCAGTTAGAATGCTTTCAAAAGCTCCAAGGGAAATTAGTTTACAGGGTTGTATATCACATAGAGAAAACAACAAAAACAGGACAGACCTCCCCATCAGTCCTGCTGCAACTCCTGCTCCCTGAGGTCAATACACAGGGGATGTGTGCAGGGTCCTAATGAAAGTCAGTGAGTTCTAACTGTTAGGAACTGTTGGGAGCTGTGAGCCCCCAGATCCTGAATTTCTTGTAAACAACTTGTTTTCCCCTGATCTGAGTGCCTACAGCTGCTCTGAGCACGAGACCTTCAGGCAAGAGATTCCTGATGGCAAGAGAGTGGTTTCTGCTGTGTTTGGCTGGGGCATGGCTATCCCTATATAAGTGCCCCTGGACACAATAAGGGGGCATTCTTGGGGCATTCTGGCTTCAAGGATGACATGTGTCTCTGTCTGTCTGTCTATCTGTCTGTCTGTGTGTTTGTGTGTTTCAATCTCCAGCCCCTTGCCCAGCTCACGAACTGTATGGTGGCGCATAGAGCACAGACGGGCGTGGTGCACCACAAGGAACAGTAGTAGCCTCCAGTCCTGTTTCATGACACTAGTTCAAATCTTCACTATGACCCTGTTCCCAGTTACAGTGGCTCGGCCTTCTGCTCATTCTGAACAGGGCTAATGTGTTCAGCACGTCAGCATTTTTTTTCAAAGCCCATCCCTGATGCTTCCCCAAGAGGGTTCTAGAAAATCAGCCCTCGTGAACCCTCTTCATCTTCCACCACCCAACTGCTCTGATGGCGCCGTCCCTCTCTCTCAGCGCTGGAAGAGAACCCAGGCCACACTGAGGCAGATGACACCTCAGGGTGATAAATAGGCGCATGGAACTGAGATGCGATAATTAAATGAATGCAAGGCCTCCATCTAACAGCGCAGCATAATGCAAAATTTCCAAATGATAGCACTTAACTCTTCATTTTTACCCTCTGTTATGCATGCCAAGTCCAAATTATCAGTTTCCAAATTAGCAAAGTAGGGACGTAATAATATCCCTTTTTAACTCCATCAAAGACACAGTTACCAGAGTAGCTGAGGTCAGATCCCGGGCCCTGGCCGCTCTAACAAGCTGGGCTGGCCCATCTTTCACCAACAGGTCAGTGAGAGAAACATGTAATGGCAAAGAGCAGAAAAGAGAATTAAAATCAATGTGGCTATGGTGGAAAGAGAAACAAAGAGGTCTGGTGAACCAGGGTCCAAATTCAGGGTCCTAACAGGAGGTTTAGGTTTAAATAGAAGGAGGAGGGTGCAGAGCTAAGCAGTCCTGGTTGAGGTGTGGTCCCACCCATCACTGAACCACCACCTCAGCTGCAGTCTCTCCTGAAGGTAGGGACAGTGTGGAATCTCTTTCCAGAGACAAGCCCCTCCTCTGGCTGGCGGCAGGCTTCAGCCTTTTCCTTCTCCCAGCTTGAGACTCCTGGGGACAACTCAGTTCCTTAGGGACCATTGTGTCAGTATTCTGAGAACCAAAGAGACGGACACAGAATAGGTGAACTCCGGCCAGGATGGCTACACCCTACTTCATAAGCTTCCTCTTTCTTTGCAGTTGATCTGGGACCACATGCTCCGTTCCCCAGCCCAGCCTCACTGCCCAGCCAGCGGGCCTCCACCGGCTCTGGAAAGAGGTCTCTGTGTCCCCAGTTTTGCGAGTTGCTTCCTTAGTCCATGACCAGATGCTGTAAACCCAGACAGGGACAATTGCTGCAAAGAAAAGTGTAATTTGCCGTCAATGGGTGGTGTGTGTGTGTGTGTGTGTGTGTGTGTGTGTGTGTGTCTGCTGTTGTAGCTCGTGGGGTGCAGAAGAGACTGAGGGAAGCCGCAACACCAGTGAGCTGTGTTAGCTGAGTGAAGAGGCAATGCGGTCAGAAGAAGGACAGAGCCAAAGTGCCTTAAACGAAGCTACGGATGAATACTGTGCGCTTGGCAGAAGACGGAAGCATCTCTAGGGTTCTAGCATCTCCGCATGTGGCTCAAGGAGCACAGGTGGCAGGTTTACAATAAATGTATTCACAGTGCTTTCCTTCTAGGTTCTCATAGAGCTGGCTCAGTTCTCGAACATCTCATCTCAGGCTTCCTTCTTGTTTTGTCCTTCTATGGTGACTGAAAATTTTGCTGGTTATAGTAGTCTGGGCTGACATCCTTGGTCTCTTAATGTCTGCCTAAACGCTTGACCAGGACCTTCTGGCTTTCATTGTCAGGTGTAATTCTGATAGGTCTGCCTTTATATGTTACTTGGCCCTTTTCCAGCTCTTAATATTCTTTATTATGTAGGTTTAGTGTTTTGATTATTATGTGGTGAGGAGTTTTATCCCGTCCCATTCCTCCCACCCCGCAATAGTTCTCTTGCCTTGCCTCCCAGGTTCTGGGATTTCTGGCATGGACCCCCACATTCATCTTACGGCATTTCCTTTGAAAGGGTTGTGTGGTGCTGACAACCTGTCCTCACTTGTTTTGAGGAACAACTGTGGTAAAGGCCAGCCCCTCGCCAGCCCACCATTGTCCTTGTCACTGCTCTAAATGAGCAAGAGTTTCACAGTCCCCAGGGGATATCAGCATGAATTCTGGGTGTCTAGATGATCTGTAGCTGAAAACAGCCGGATACTGTTCTTGTGTCTCAACCACTTCAGCTATGGCTCAGATGGCTGAATGTTGTTTTGACCGCCTTCCCTAAATTACAAACCCTAAACATTTCTCAACTGCAGACCAAAGCTTTCAGAGTTGCTAAAACAATGTAACTGGCATTCAGCTAAATCCCAAGAGGAGGAAAGCCTGTCCTCTTATGAAACTGCCAGGCTAGAAACTGTTACCTGAGAAGCAGGCGCTCGGCAGACGGAGGCAACAGACTAATGTCTACAGGTCAAGATGCTGTCCGGGATATTTGGGCCTCAGAATAGAATCCACTTAGCAGGATAAAGAAACCTAATCGGCAATGTAGGAAATGAACATTTTTTTGTTCCTGGAAGCTAGGCCACCTGGTGATTTCTGTTCAGATCTCCTGGGATTTCTAACTAAATTGTAGTCTGTTTGCTTTTTGGAAATGATGGACCCACAGGCCATAGCGAAAGGTCCTGCCTTTGCCCCTCCTCTTTACCTTCCTTCTCCCACCGTGTGGACCCTATAAGTATGTACAGTGTGTAAAATTATTATAATAGTCCTAAGCCATTTTGATGTTTGTGCTCCTTTTAAGAAGAATGTTTGACTTGTAAGTTTTAGAGGGCTTAAGCTGACAGAATTATCCAGTAGCTCTCGGGCTTCTAATCAGGCTCTCAGAGGGGACAGAAGGCAGGGAAGGTCATCCATTCCTGCATTCAGAAAGATGCATCTCTATTTGCACTTCCTGCCCAGATTTCTAGCATCCTAAAGGGGCAGAACCTGGGAGGAAAGGTGGTATTGGGTCTGAGTTCACCCACAAGGCAGTAAGGACCAGCTGTCAGGGCCTCAGTCACATGTCCTTAGCAAAAAATTGGGGGACTTTGTACCAAAGAAACCATGAGGAGACCCCCTACAAATGTCGTCATGTGGAAAACTTTTATTTAAATTGATTGTGTACTCCAAAATAGCCAGAAAAAAAAATGGATTTTGAATGCTCCCAGCACAATGAAATGGTAAACACTCCAGACCATGGGTTTGCTCACCATCTTGATTTGACTCTATTTACATTTTATTGTATATAAATATAACACACAATATGCCTTAAATATGTCCAAACATATATTAATTAAAATAATTTAAAGTTAGCAGTTATTTTTAAATTAATTTTATCTATCTCCACAAGAACGCATTAAATCCAAACAATTGCACAAAAAAGACTCATTTGTTTGATAAGAGTTCTTCTTGCCTTTTACTAGAGTTTTTGCCTGTGGCCAGTATCTTAGAGCAAGGGAGTTACTTGCTAGGGAGTCAAGGGAGAAACAAAGGAACAAATGAATAAGATCATCTCCCTTTTCCACACTTGCAGTTACCAATGCCTGCCTTCCTGCTGGGTTGTCTTCCCTCAACTCAGTAAGTCACAGACTGGTCAGCCAAGCCTAGTCATGCTTCCAGCACTGCGTTATCCTGTTCAGCAACACACAGGTTAGTTGACTCACTGCAAGCAGCAAAGTGCCCTGGGTGATGGAGTTCACAAACGCAGGAAGGCCCTAGGGTTGGGATGAGCTGTTTGGTGAGAAGTTAGTGAACAGCTTACCAAGAGAAACATGCAGGAGACAAGGGAACGGGACCCATTTGGGCTAGGACAGGGAGGAGTTTCAGGCCTTTGTCCAAGGCCTAGTATGGGCAAGATGTCCAATTTTCTGAGGCTATTTATTTTTGATCTCCAACATACATGGATCTCCAGAGTCCTGTTTTCTAAGGATTTCTTTTTGGAGAGAGAGAGGAAAAAGAGAGAGAGAGAGAGAGAGAGAGAGAGAGAGAGAGAGAGAGAGAGAGAGAGAGAGAGAGAG
>NC_022023.1:13408657-13428792 GCF_000317375.1 Microtus ochrogaster
GAGAGAGAGAGAGAGAGAGAGAGAGAGAGAGAGAGAGAGAGAGAGAAAGAGAGAGAGAGGAATGTGTAGGTGTCCACAAAGGTCAGAATAGGTCATCAGGTCCCTGGAGCTGGAGTTACAGGTGGTTAGTGAGCTGAGCTCAGGTCCTCTGGAAGAGCAGCAAATTCTTTTAACTGCTGGGCCATCTTTCCAGCCCTTAGAAAAGAAACCTTAATTTTTCTCAAACTCAGTTTTATGGGGTCCTTGGACCTATTGTTGTTACACTTAATCCATGTAAATCTATCACTAAAGTAATTTGGTTCTTATTACTAGAACACTGAAGTCTTTAAGGATGAATTGTCATTATTTCTAGAGTTTGCTTGCAAATGGCCAGTGGCAAGGAAAACATGGGTAGCACTAACCTTGGCAAAATGTAAGTGACAAATCTACATCGGAAGTAGCCAGATGTTTATGGCAAGGTGGCATCTCCTGTCTGTAAGCTCTACATCTTTCACGGTACCTAAACAAAAAGATGTAAGGGGAGGGGGGAGAAGAATAGAGTGTTGTGGTCTATGCCTGGGCAGGAGTGTGCTTGCGGTCTCTAAGCCTCTTCTGGAGCCACAAGTAGAACACCATGCCCAGCCGTCTATGTTCTCTAAGCGTTCCTTGACTGTCGGTCATGGTAAGATGCAGGGGAGTCTTTGAGTCCAGTCTGGGCACAGGAGATTGTAGCTAGACCTTGGGATAAACCAAGTCAACCCCAGACCACTGGGCCACGCCTCCCACTGTCCAGATCCCAGCCAATCAATGTGGGCACGCCCACCTCCTTGTTACATATGTATGACCCTGACTGGCCTTCTGGCTTCTTTTCTGTCCCCGGCACCAGATGCAGGCAGGCAATTGCTCCTGCTTCTGAGGGAGGAGAGCACATTAGCTCTACAGGCCCCTTTCCGAAAGCTCATTTGAAACAGACCCCTGCCTGCAGGCTCCCAGCCTCCCAGCTCCTTCACTATCCTCAGGGACCACTGGCAGCAGACCAGGCCTCATGAAAACTTCAAAGGCATCCCAGCGCTACAGAAGCATCCGGAGAAACGCCAGTCAGTGCTACCTCTACCAGGACTCCCTGCTGCTTGGGTAAGTGCCCTGCTGGGTTTCTCCGAAATGAATGCCTAAACTTACTTCTCTGGGGTCACATAGGAGCGGGGGTGTCGAGCACAGCAATGCTCCCCCTGAGGGAGAAGCAGCAACCTGCTGTTTCTTGACTGGAGCTATATTCGGCCCTCACTTTGTTGCCGGCCAATGGGGCGCACACCAAAAGCCCACACTTGGGCTTCTTCCGGCTTGTCCCGGTTTCCTCGGTGCTAGTGTCAGAACAGAGCAGACAAGACACCTGTCACCTCAGATAAATCAGGTGTCCCTGGAAAAGATCTCTGATAACTTAGAAGTGGGCGAGGGTGGGAACTGAATGTGTTCGTTTTTAATTAGGAATTTTGTTGTTGTTGTTGTTAAATACTGAAACCTCTGCCAACTCTGGAGAAATTTTTGCTTCAAGCAGATAAAAGACATCTCAATGAGAGCTAAAGGAAATGTTTTCTCTTGCTAAAGCCATAGGTTATTCATGCCCACTTAAAAATGTATTAAGTTACATATTAAATATTACTAGGGGGGAAGGCCCTGTTATTGTTGAAAAAGTGTTCTTCTGTGCAGTAGCTATGCCCCCGAGGAGTCTGTCCCGTGCATCACTTAACTCATTCTTTCTTTGCAAAAACCACTCACTTAACTCCCTTGTCTTGGCTTTAAAATGAACACAGGTAAACATTGAGGCATCTCTAGGTGATACATGTCTGTGGGAGAAGGAGGCAGTCTGCCCCCAAACCTTGCTGGTCACCTGGATGAGCCTACAAATGAGACTGTGTCCCCTATCAAAACTGTTGCACCTCTAGCATGGGCTCAAATGTGGGGAACCCTCCTCTCCTCTCTCCTTTGGTGTCTCTTGCCTTGGAAATCACTCTTTTTTTGCCGAGCACTGAAGTAATAGAGTCCCACAAATGAGTTTCTATGGGCTCCTGAGTCTCAGTCTGCACACACACACACACACACACACACACACACACACACCATACAGTTGACCCTAGGACAGTCAGATGCAGAAAATACCCAGGAAAGATGTTCTTTGCTGGAAACAATTCTGTAATCAGATTTCCTCCACGATGCCCCGTTTCCATTCAGTAACTCAGATGACAGCTTTAATGCTGATGAAACGGGGGACAGCAGTGATCCGGAGCAAATCTTCCAGAATATACAGTTCCAGAAAGATCTCATGGCCAACATCCGTTGCAGACCCTGGACCATGGGACAGAAGCTGCGGGCGCTGAGGTAAGGAACTCCAAGGCAATCATTAATACGTGCAAATATACTTTATGGTAAACAACCCCATCCTGCCATGGAACCTGGGGGAAGAGGGACGCTGGAACCGTGACCATCTTGCATCTGACTCAGAGAAGTCCCAACGATGCTGGAAGGGACCATCTAGTCACATAGCTGTTATAGTGCGTGCGTGCGTGCGTGAGTGCGTGTGTGTGTGTGTGTGTGTGTGTGTGTGTGTGTGTGTGTGTGTTGGTAGACAGTTTGAAGTTTCTAATCTCTCTTCTAAACATTAGATTTTCACATTGTCTCCCAATTCTCAGGAGACAGCGTGAGAGCCAGAATCAGAGACATCCCCTTCACCTCCCGCTTTTGTCTCTCCTGGGAAGGAAGTCTCTTAAGTGGCTGACCAGGTTATTAGGATATATTTTGAGTCTATCAGAGAATCTGTCTCCCTCGTAGTTAAGTGCTTAGAATTTTAAGACAGATTCCCTCCTTGAATTCAAACACTACCCCTTTTCATCTCTAACTGTTCATCACCGGACAAGATCCCTAATTTCTCTGATGCAGGGTCCTCTCTTTAAAGCTGAAGTGGCATAGGCTATGACTCTTACCTCCTGTAACAGTGTTGCTGAAAATGGCAATGGTCAAGCCCTCAGAGTGCTGTCAAAAACACGGCCTGTGGCACCTCTCAGAAGCAGAGCCAGACACTATGGGAGATGAACTCAGTCTCCCCTACCCTCTGTCTCCTCTCATCTCTGTGACCCTAGGGATGGGATCCAAGGCTCCACAACTAATAGTCCATACTCAACCTCTGAATGACATCCCAGGCCCCAAGCAGTTTTAATATCCATTCAGCTTCATCCTTTTGTCCACTCAAGTTTGAACTCCTGAGGTTTGAGCTTATTGAACATGAGATGCGCTAAGCACTGTGGGTGTTAGTTATGTGTTCAATGTGCATGTAATATGTATGTAGTATGTAATATGCATGCCTAAGAAGGGGGCAATTGTCACAGATCCCATAAGGGGAGTTGGAGGCATGGTCTTCATAACTGATGTTACTGAGCTGTGATGGTGAACATTATGTTTAGAGGGTAATTTCCTGTGCATCAGTCCCTAGACCCACTGTTCAGGTGCCTCCTGTGTACCCAGAACCACGGTCACATCGTGCTCTTCGGGGTGATTTGCTAGATGCCAGGGCTCATTCCTTTCCCTTCGCACCTCCCATCTATCAGGCTGGGGCATCTTCCTATCGAATCATCCTTTCCTGGGACTTGACCCCAAGTCTGATCAACGTGCCTCTCTGGTTAAAGACATCCACACTTCCTTCTCGGAAGGCTAGCCTGGGTTCTCCTCTGCCCACTTCCCCGAATGTCTGGTTCTGGATCTCATAGTCTTCATCCTTTGAGAGTGAGCAGCAGTGTGCTCACGTGTCAGATGAGAAAGACTAATTAAGAGTGATTGAGAAAGCAGCCTAAGCAAACACACACACACACACACACACACACACACACACACACACCACTTCCCTAGCCCTCCTCCCCCCACCACCGCCATACTCCCAACTCCCACCCCCATGCCCCATCCCACCCCACCCCCCAAACTCCCACCCCACCTTTAGTGTTGAGATCAGCTTTAAACTGGACCCTTTGGGCAAAATAGAAGAGAGTCCCTGAGAGTACTAAGGGTGGGTGGGGACAGGAAGTTGAGCAGACCAGGTTGGGGGTGGGATAATGGAGGAGGGGGAGAGCCCTGAAAGAGACTACTAGAAAGTGGGAACATTTCAGGGTCAGGTAAAAACTTGACAATGTCCCTTTCTTGAAGCAGGCTCCTTGAAGAAAAAGAAGTATGGCTTTCACTACTAAAAAAAGTGACTAAAAGCGACTGAAAACGGGGTGGTCTTACAGAGAATTGGGGGCAATTTCCAGGACATACAATAGCTGCTTGCAATGGTCTATAACTCCAGTCCCAGGGATTCTAGCTCCCTGACCTCCACTGGCACTGCACTCATGGGGAACACAGACATACATGCCGAAAAACACACGTATACATAAAAATAAAATCTCAAGAAACATAATAAAAAGAAATACTTGGAAGAGTCAAGCCGTCAAGTGGAAGAGTTGAGGTATACTGGGTACCCTCGGGATACCCAAAGTCTATGATGCCCAGTCAGCTACTGGCTGAGAAACACTTGGAGAAATTCAGTCATAACGAACTGGTGTGGATTCACTATTTCCAATTAGTTCGTCCACAAAAATGTTATGACAGTTGTGAGATTTGTGTGTGTGCATGTGTGCATCCACACGTGTGTGTTCAAGCACACCTGCATGATTTTATGTGTACCATGATGTGTGTACAGGCATCTGGAAGTCAAAAAGGGCACCCAAACCCCGGAACTGGAATGGTAAAGTGGCTGTAAACCACCATGTAAGTGCTGGCAACAGAGCTCGGGTCTTCAGAAAGAGCAGTAAGCAGTCTTAACTGCTGGACCACCTCTCCAAACCTTTAAAACAGTTTAAAAGGCATTTTCTTGTTAGCAAAAGTCAGGAAATGAAATATTTTAATTCCACTCCTGTATCAGTTGGTGCTTTTTTTTTTCCTGCTCTGCCTTCACATATTTTGAAAACTGGTGAACGTGGGAAAGTTGTAATAACTTTTATGTTTTTCTTCTCCCAGACGAGCAAAAGAGATTGTGCTGAAGTTTGAAGGAAGGTTGACTAGGACGCGAGGCTACCAAGCAGCTGGAGCAGAGGTAAAGAGCCCACATGAGGCACAGCTGGCCTCATTTGCTACTGTCTCTAGAACCCAGAAGTTTCTGTCCCACCTGGTCCGGCAGCTGTTCAGTCCCAAAGAAACACACCCAGACTTATATTAATTATAAACCGTTTGGCCTATTAGCTCAGGCTTAATATTAACTAGCTCCTACAACTTGAATTAACCCATAAGTCTTGTCTAAGTTTAGCCACATTGCTTGGTACTTTTTCTCAGTAAGGCATTCTCATATTGCTTCCTCTGCACCTGGCTTGTGACTGATTCTCTGTCTTTCCTCTTCCCAGAATTCTCCTGGTCTGGTTGCCCCACCTATACTTCATGCCTGGCTACTGGCCAATCAGCATTTAATTGAGCTAATATGAGTGACAAATCTTTACAGTGTACAAAAGCATTATCCCACAACAAGAAGCACTGTTGTCCCCAGTCGCCATACATAGGCTAGGAGCACCCAGCATTAATAACTGCAGAATAGGGGACAAGACCTCAAGTTTGAACTCTGCCAAGCCTGGATCTTAGCCTTGGGTACCACCAGTTATCAGTTGTATAATATGGGTAAGCCTGGTTTGTTTTTTGTAAGAACTATCTAAGACCCTTCCTGACTCAACCCCATACATGTCAGTTGCTCTTGCTTCTTTCTCTATATGTGCTATATCGTTATTAAGTGAAATCTTCAGACAGTTATAAAGGAAAAGGATAGAGTGCCACCCACTGACCTCTACTGCTCCCAGTACAGATGAGCCAATGGCTGCCCAAGAAAAGAACTTCCTGGGGCTCATGATGAGACAGATGTACAGTGAGAACTAGAGCCAGATCTCTGACTCCTGCCCTGTGCTTCTTTGGTGTTAGGACTGTAAACCAGTGCAGATACCGGATGTTTAATAAGTCCAGGCATTTGCTGAAGGATGCTTGAGCAGCCCTGCCTCTGGAGATCATAGGGGCACAAGGGGTCAGAAATTTTGGTGTATTTCTGGGCTCTGGATATGAGGCAGGTATGCAAAACACAGATGATGCCAGGCAGACATAAGAAAATTGCAAGGAAGACCAGTGACCCTAATAAGCAAAATCCAGAGACAGTCTACCTCTTCCTGACTGCTCACATGCAGCCTGTGTGACCGCTCATGGGAGCAGTGTCTGTCTTTGACTTGGCTCTCAAATCGTGAGCTAAAAGACAGCTCCAACTTCTGATAAAACTCAGATTTCCATGTACACACAGTCATTTGGCCTTAGCAGATGCATGCAGAATGACATTATCCTGTGAGTCTGTGTGAGGACCGTGTGCTGTCTTACAGTTGGGAATGCGGTAATTACATTTGTGGCTCTTCCTTGTGCAATGATATCATTTGCTTCCAACACAAGCCCGGACTGGTTGTGTGTTAGAATGCACAACCTGTCAATTTTGCTGGAGAGCAGAGCCGGCATAGGCCACATTCTTCTTTGTTCTCCTTTGAGAACGCAATGATTTCATACTCTTGGCAAATTGTATAAGTCCACAAGACAAAATTCCCAAGCTTATTCTTGGCAGCTTTGGCCAGGACAAAGGCCAGAAACTAGCTTTGTAGGATGCAAGATGAATCTGGGGTGGAACTCATTTTCAGGGAAGATTCTAGACTTTTGGTATTTAGCCAGGATACAGATAGAATCATCTGGGGAGCTGGTGAATCAAACAGATTTATAGGCTCCACTCCCAGAGCTCCCAGAGCTCCCAGGGGTCTACGGCTGGGTCAAATGGATATCTTGAGATGACATTCTTCACATGATTTCGCCTTTCCTCATCCTCAACCCATGAATAAGGCAGACTTTGACCCAAAAGAGTATAGATCTTAGGGCTGGGGTGTAGCCCAGTTAATAGTATGGTTGCCTAGCCTGTGAAAAGCCCTCATCTCAATTAGCAATACACTAACTGGATGTGGTGAGGTCCTCACACATGAGGTAGAGACAGAAGGATCAAAGTTCAAGATTATACTTAGGTGTATTGTGAATTTGAAGCCAACCTGGGATTCATGAGAGTCTGTCTCCACAAAGGAATGCAGAACTCATAGCACAGAGGGCAAACTGTTATATACTGTCTGGTCAGGACACAGGGAAAATAAAGGGCTACTTTGGTCTCAGAGATGCTAATGACCTGAGAAGCCATAATTAAGGGTTCTGTGGGTGTGTATGGGATCCTCTCCTCTACCCAGAACCCCATTACTGAGGTAAAGAATGTGAAGATTCCTAATCATGGCCTCTCCTGTGTAGCTCTGGCGGAAATTCGCCCGTTTGGCCTGCAACTTTGTGGTCATCTTCATCCCCTGGGAAATGAGGATAAAGAAAATTGAGAGTAAGTATCTGCTGGAGGCGTGGAGGGGGGATGTACAGCTGTGGCCAGCACACAGCCTAAGACATCTGGTGGGTCTTGGCCCTTATGGCGTAGGCACTTGTACAGCTAGAGGCCCAGCTCAAGTGGGACTCAGAGTTGGAAGACCGGGTACCTTCCACCGCCTCCCAGGATAGAAAAGGACACAGGCTGCATTTCCATGCTCAGGCATGGCCGCATGTTCATTCCTAGATCGTTCAGTCAGACAGCAAACTCTGAAGGATCAGTGAAAAACTCTGAGAGATATAAACTCCCAGATACAAACATGAAAATGCATGTTTTTATAGAATACTGTAAGCGTCTAGAAAATCCATGCTAAAAATAAATAAACCATACCCCAAACTCCTCCTTCATCATCTCCTTCTCCTCCTGGCCCACATGCCCAGAGGAATCAACAAACTTTAAAATGTCCCAAAGTGAAGGATGAGCATGAAGCTGAAGCCAAGCTGATGATATTCTTTTGAAGAGACAGGGGAAACATTCATTTAAAGTTGTAGACATTCCCCAAAATCAGTTCCCAAGTCTAATGCAATTCCACAAATCTGCTTGGTGTGTTGCTCAGCGTCTTGATCACATGGTCATAAAATGCAATGTAGCACCGCTCTTGCTGTGTGTGCTGCTGCCGGTGAAGGTGGAGGACGATGCTGGACACAGGCTTTCTGTGCTGGGAGGGTTGATCAGAGCCACTCTCGTGTTGCCTTCCCACAGGTCACTTCGGATCTGGTGTGGCCTCCTACTTCATCTTCCTGAGGTGGTTATTCGGAATTAACATAGTGCTCACAGTGATGACGGGTGCTTTCGTTGTCATTCCCGAGGTAAGAGTTGTCCCAGGAGCCGGGAGGTGCAAGGCGTGAAAGAGAGGCAGGTGCTCCAGCCTGCTGCCCTTGCTGTCATCATAGAAGCCTAGGAAGGACGTGGCAAGCTTTCTGCCAGAGAACATGGAGAATGCATTGGACTTTGTCACTGCCCTTTAGATCTGCCATGTATCGCAAAAGAAGGTTTGAGCCTAGCAGAAACCAGGGAGGGTGGCTGAAATCTGAATTTCATATCATGTTGTTTTTCTTTTGATTATTTTCCCCAACCACTTAATGTTGTAAAAGCCATTCATAGCCATATCTCTGACCATACAAGAAGAGGTGACGGACTATAGTTGGCCTAGATGCTGGTTTGCCTGCCTGGTATTCCATCTAAACTCCTTCTTTATATATAGAACTGTTGGTTTCCTCGGGGCATAAGAGGTCTGGGGACCTCAACGATCTAGCCACAGTAGGCACTTCTAGTTCTTTCACATGGGGTTACATAATAACAACACAGCAAACCCTAATCATGGCATCTGCATAGACACATGGGGATGCGCCAATTCTTTCTTCTAGTCCCCTAGCCCAGAGGAGCATCTTAACTCTTCCTCTTTTACCAGTTAATCGCAGGCCAGCCCTTTGGAAGCACAGCCAGCAAGACCATCCCCCAGGAGCAGGTCATGTCTGCCCAGGATTTGGACACTGTCTGGTCCCTGGGGGTAAGGCTAACGTTGGCTACACCCAGGCTTTGCAGGAGAAATGAAAGGGCCACAGTTCTGGGATCTGGGAATCAGAGACAAGTCTTGGCTCTCTTTGCAGGGCTACCTTCAGTACTCCGTCCTGTTCTACGGGTATTATGGAAGAGAGAGGAGGATCGGGAGAGCCGGCTATCGCCTGCCCTTGGCATATTTCCTGGTGGGGATGGCAGTGTTTGCCTACAGCTTCATCATCCTCTTAAAAAAGTATGACTGTCGATTTTTCAAAACCATGTCTGGAGTCCGGTTAGAGCATGTGTGACCTCACTCCATCCTGTCAATAACCCTGTTAAAGTCGTGAGTCCCTAGCCATTTTATAGAGGAAGAGAGCAAGGCTTGAGAGTTGTTCTAATTTTAACCAGCACTTACTGAGCACTGACTACTTTGTTCAAGGCTCTGTGAAAGGTTTAGAGAGGAAAGCTTAACAATTTATGTGCTATGTATGATTTTAGAAAATGCCGTAGCTGTGCTAATAAGATGCAATCAATGACATCCAGGCGACAGAGGAGAGAAAATAGCTCTCTTTGTATGTTTACCTGTGACCAGGTGATGAATCGTGCCATTGGTGCCTCTTAGTCATCACTGAGAGGAGGTTACCATATAAAGGGACCTCTAACAAACTGGCTAGAGTTAAGACTCCTGCAGTGCCCACCGTGAGCTCCACCAGCTTCACCCAGAGCCCTGTGGCAACTCAGTTTTCCTCTTCGCATGCATTGGCTTGGAAAAGTAGCAGGCTACCAGGCCCCCTTCCATGTTAGCATCCTGTGTAGAGCTTAGGGAGAAAGAGAGAGAGAGACAGAGAGAGAGAGAGAGACAGAGACTTGCAAGGGCATTCAAATGATTGAAGGCTCTCAACTTACCTCCTGGTGGCCTAAAGCTCTCACCAGAACAATTTAAATCCTTTCCTAGGTATTACTCATTAAAAGCAACTCAGAGAAGATGTGAGAGCAAGAAAGTAGCCAGGGAAGAAAGCCAATGCTTATTACTGGAGAAATGACCTAAAAGGCGGGGGGGGGGGGGTGTCTCCTGCCTTCAAATATCTAAGGAATGCCCTGGGCAGGAGGGACTCAGCAGTTCTTAGGGATCCCACGGGGATGAGTTACCATAGGCAGAAGCCACAGGAACATGGCTTGATCTCAGAGGGATGGTGACAACTTTACCATCACAGCTGCAAACATGAGGTGTCCTGGGACAAGTGTACATCAATGGCTGCTGGCCACCAGTGTGCCGGTGGGACTGCCTATCAGATAGTTACCCATGCCATTTCATACTGGGGAAAGGATGGGCTGAGGGTCCAAGTGTGGTTAAAATGCAGCCAGTGCTCTGCTCATCAAGCAGGGATTGAGGACCTGTGTCAGAAGACAGTTTGCCCCAGGTCAGGTTGTGGCACCCTGGAGAGAGTGTGTGAGACTCACGCCTATGACTGGCTGGGGCCTCTCTTGCAGAATGGCTAAGAACTCACGCACAAGCCTGGCCAGTGCTTCCAATGAAAACTACACCTTCTGCTGGAGGGTATTTTGTGCCTGGGATTACCTCATTGGGAACCCAGAGGCTGCAGAGAGCAAAACAGCCGCCATTGTGAACAGCATTAGGGTGAGTGGAAAGACTGCAAGACAGTCTGCGCCCCCTGCTGGCCAAACCAGCTGCTCCCTTTCCTCCCAGCCCAGGGCAGCAGATCCAGGGAGGTCAACATGACCTGGAAATGTACCCAAGAACCTATAGGATGTAAGAAGGAAAGCTCCAAACGACTCTTAATATTTCTATATATTGTTTTGTCTTAAAATTTTGATTTGCGTATTTTTTTATAATTTACATGATGGCTTCTTCTTCTTGGTTTTTCGAGACAAGGTTTTACTGTAGTTTTGGAGCCTGTCCTGGAACTAGCTCTGATAGACCAGGCTGGACTCGAACCCACAGAGATCCACCTGCCTCTGCCTCCCAAGTGCTGGGATTAAAGGCGTGTGCCACCAGGGACCAGATTACACGATGGATTCTTAAAGCCTATAAATGAATAAATATTTCTACATTATGTATGTAAGGTTTTATCTTTAACTTAGAAGTCAGTGTGATTGAAATCAGTCAGAGATTTGGGTCAGCTGAATGTCATAGACAACCAAAGGAAACCTCGTTCTGAGTGGAAAATATTTCCATGATCCAAAGTATCACAGCCTTTTCTCTCCATTCTTTCTTTCCAATCTCCTCTTTTTTGCTTAATTGATTATTAGATAATTGATATCCAATTCATTGCTGTCAATAGAAACTTATAGACCAAAGTCATAGACATTGAAAAAAAGAATTAACGCACGCCTTTAATCCCAGCACTCGGGAGGCAGAGGCAGGTGGATCTCTGTGAGTTCGAGACCAGCCTGGTCTACAGAACTAGGTTCCAGGACAGGCTCCAAAACCACAGAGAAACCCTGTCTCGAAAAACCAAAAAAAAAAAAAAAAAAAAGAATTAAGATAATAGATCAGTGTTTGGGGGTGAGGCGGTTTTGTTGGTGTGGTTTTTCTTTTTGCTTTTGGCCCCAGGCTGGCTTCACACTGTGTGGCCAGGCACCTGAAGTGGATCCTCCTATGGACTGGGATTACAGGGTGTGCCCAGTTGGATACATTATTCCTAGTGGTTGTAATTGGTTATGAGGCTAAGTTTCCAATGCTGTGTGTGTTTTTCCTTCCAGGAGGCCATACTGGAAGAACAAGAAAAGAAAAAACACAAAAACATGTAAGTATTAATAAACCCACTCATCAATTTTTTGCCTCATTTGGTTCAAAAAGTTATCAAGTTATTGGTATCTTATTTTCATAATTGTTAGGCCCTGTCCTCATTAGGACAGATGTGCCCACCTGCCTTGTGTCCTTGTTGATTGCATAGTCCTTCTGTTCCGGTACGTGTGTAGCTGCTGGCTAGTGGGAATGATGGAAGCAGGGGAGCCAGAAGGAGCTGTATACAAGCAGCTGGGAGAGGTGACTTCTAGCCCTCCCTGGCATAAACCCCAGCGACCCAGAAGGCTGACCCACAACCTTTGGGATCTATGCTTCCTCTCCGGTAAAATGGCAGGATGAGCTCCAATCAGGCCTCTCAGAGGCCAGAGAACAAGCCCACCAGAGTCGCCTACAGTCTCTGAAAGCACAGACCTCAGTTTGGATTAGCATCCCTGTCAATGGGATGTGGGGTCTATGTCTTCATCACATCCAATCCAGTGGTTTAAATGACCCCTGGAATTTGAAAATGACATCCACCTTTAAGTTCATTCTAGGTCCAAGAGGTCTTACTCAACAATTCACTCCTGGGGAACCACGGAGGGACCAGTTTTCTCAAGCCCTGGTCGTCATCCGTTCGTTGAGGGGAAGGCAGAGATGCAGTGGGTACTTGGGGACCAGGACAGAAACAGAGAAAGAGGGCATTACCATTTATCCACTGGGCTCCAGGCTCGGCCATGCCTTAACTGGTGGGATCGCCAGGAAGGACACCAGGGACGTGGCCACGGGGAGCCAGTCATTGTATCCCCGTCACGTTCCTCCTAGCTAGTGCCCAGTGAGTAGTATGACCCTGGCAATGACTGTGTGCTCTAGAGGCAGGAGGATGGCATTGGTGGGCCTAGCTCGCTCAGTGTTTTCTGGCCCAAAGGAATAATCCTGTCATGTGGCACACTAGGTTTTCCTTTCTTTAACCTGGAAGATACCAGTAGGAATCAGTTTCTTTTATAAGGATGAAGGGCAAAAGTGTACATAAGGGAAATAATCCCCCAGTAGTGGGATTGCATGGGAAAAGTAGTACAATTCTTGTGTGCCCCTACAAATCGCCTTGGCCCTTTCTCTTTCTCTAAGCAGAGTTATGCTTGCTTGTTCATACCTAGCTACCCCAGTGCTGCACTGGGAAGTGCTCTCAGGTCACAGGAAGTGTCATGGCCCACACTCATGTACCATCCTCCACAAGCTGGGCACACTCTGGGCGTGAGTACCTATGGAGTCTCCCAGCGCCGTAGGAAACAGAATGAACGCTTCTCTCTCATATGCTGGGTACACAGGGAGCATCCCGTTGTCCTGAGCGGGCCTCCAGCTGTGTCCAGCTGTGGCAGCCTCTACCCCTCAGCCTCATGGTGATGGCTCATCTCACCTCTACTTCCCCAGCCTCACTCCTGCTTGCTGGAGTTATTTCCCAAGTCAACTCCCTGCAGACAAGCCTTTGCCTGGAGCTCTGATTTCAGGGAAACCAGGCTAAGACCAACCCTAAAATGGGCAGAAGAAAATGCTTTGGGAAAAGACTAACCAGTCGGTTGCCCAGAACTTACAAAGGAGGGGCTCTTCTATGTAAATTATAGAATCACTAATGATTTACCAATGCTCTCACACAATCAGAGGAAATGCCACCAAACAAGGGAGGAGATGTTCCCAAATCCCATCTCATGGTGACAGAGTTGCCGGTTCGTCTGACAAATATCGCTGAAGTCCTTAGATGAGCTGGGAGTGGGGGCTGTTCTGAGAGCTGTGAACACAGGGATGAAAAAGATACAAGATTCTGAGCTCTCACAAAACTCGGAGGAAAGACAGCTAGTCACCAAGTAAATACATGGCAGATGTATAGACCAGACTCATGGTGTGGAGTGATGGGCGGGTCCACTGCCCATCATCTGAAAGACAGGAAGGAGGCCAGTCTCTCCCCTCACTGCCATTCTTCTTCTGCTGGAAGCTACGCGCATTCCTGTCTGCATTGCAGAACTCTAATGTGTTATGTGAGTGGGGTGTGTGTGTATATACAGGCTAGAGCAGGTATGGATACACATGAGTATGCGTGAATGCCAGAAGCACATAGCATGTGTCTTTCCTCGGTCCGATCTACCTTTATGGTTTGAGGCCGGGAGCTCATTTGCACAGGCTTGCTGGCCAATGAGCTTCCGGGATCTGCCTGGCTCTCAGAATCTGAACTCAGGTCCTCATGCTTGCGTGACAGGCACTTTATAGCAGAGTCACCTCCCCATCCCTGAAGGACTCCTATTATAAGCGACAAACCTCGAACCGAAACCCACATACTCAGACCCTAAAACAAACGTTTGATGGTTTCTTAAAAGTTCCAGGCGGCTGGCTTGCCAAATTTATAGCTCTGTCGATCTCGCAGAAAACCAGAGGTAGAGGAAGCAGAGAAGCAGCTTGGGGAAGCAGGGGAAGACTCCCATCCTAAAGTCCTACCATCTGCCTCCTTTTCTCTTCAGGGCGGTGACTGTCTGCCTGAGAATCATTGCCAACATCCTGGTGCTCCTCTCGCTGGCTGGGAGCATATATCTCATTTACTTTGTGGTGGACAGGTCCCAGAAGCTGGAACAGTCGAAGAAGGAGCTGACACTTTGGGAAAAGAATGAGGTACCCGTTGACCAGCAATGTTATTAGCAGGTTGTGTGTGCTTCAAGGGGGGATGTGACGAAATTTTTCCTCCTCTCTGCTTTTTTAGTGAATCAGACCAAAATATCTCTAGAAATGTCGGTAGCCTGCTAGTTCTAGAGTATGGATCAGGGCCTTCAGCTCCAGCAGCGTCAAGCCCTAGTTGAATAGCTAGGAAGATCTTCACTCAGGAACTCCCCCGGGTGCTCATACTGACCCCCATGGTTCGGCTTTGCCCTGCTCACTTCTATTTCTGTGCGTCCACACTCTAGGCATGGGCTCTGCCCACAGACCTGCATCAGTGTCCACACTGATGCACAGGGTGTGCCTCAAATCCCTCTAACTCTCTCATCCGACACTTGGGTAGTTTCCAGAACCAGCCACACAAACTGTTTTTGGGCATTGAACAACCCTCCCCCAACTGTGTGAATATCTCCATAAGAAAACAAGTACCAACCAAGCAGGAGGTTAGGGAGAATTTCAGAATGTCTAGTATTTGTTGTGACTGTTGTCCTGAACATTTGGCCCAACTTACCACCAAGATCTGAAAAACAAAAATAACCCCAAACCATCTTTTGGATTACTCTGATAAAAAAAACTAACTAGCATCCACTCTAAAAGCAGTTAGATGGCATACATCTGTCCTGTGTGTGTTCTGTGTGTGTTCACCCATGTGTAATCATTTCTTAGAACCTGAGATTACACCACGCAGCCTTTCCCATGCCTCCTTGTGTTTTATACCAGTTATATGGGTTAAATAAATTTATACCTATTTGCACTTTTATAAAGTGGCAAATTTTAAAACATCCGTTCAGAAATTACTTCTTAAGTTAGCTCAAACGTCTTGTGAACCAGCTTAAATTCGCCTTTCTTTTGCCATCAGCCCAGACAAACAAGAGCCAGGCATGGTTCTCCAGATAATTAATCCCCCGTGTACAGAGGGATATTCAATTACGTCTCTGCCTTCCCCTTTCTGATCATAATGGTCGCAATTATTTCCATCCTCCATCCAAGGTCAGGGAGGTATAAATACAATGAATTAGTGATTGGTACTTGTGACAGAAATGCTACCGAAGCCCAGGCAGCATGCAGAAGCATCCTCATAACCTTAAAGGAGCATTCCGGAAAGGAACAAACTCAGACTTGGGGAGGTTTCTAAACAGGAGCTCGGTGTCCCTGTGACTGGTAGGTGGCCCCATAGAAAACCAGCTGTGGTTGTGGGAAGTGGGGCTTGAGAAACATATGCTCTCTCTACAGGTTAGTGTGGTGGTCTCCCTTGTTACCATGATAGCACCGTCTGCCTTCGACCTTATTGCTGCCTTGGAGATGTACCACCCCCGGACGACGCTGCGTTTCCAGTTAGCAAGGTATAGCATCCTGGCTGGAAGAGCCCCAAGGTGGCTCAGCCATCATCCACCCACAAAGGAACTAGTTGGATTCCTGCAGTTACAGCATGCTTCTTTTCTTCTGCACTTAGCATAAAGCTTTCCCTTAGGGACATAGCTCAAGAAAAGGCGGGGGGGGGGGGGACAACGGGAATGAAAGAAAAGGAGTCAGGAAGGAGCGAACAGAATGATGTGGGTAACGCAGCTGGAATCATGGGTAATGAAGAAGAGGAGGGACAGAGGGGAAGAGGGGGGACGTGGCAGGAAAAGCAGACACAAAAGAGCAGCAAGATGATGGAATGTGTGTCTGGGTTTCCTCATTATTGAATTCCCTCTGTGTTTGGACTCTGAGTGGCAGAATAGACCCTCACTGTTTGCCAGACGCACTCTGCTATTAACTATCCAAGCAAAAAGTTGTACAACGCGATGCACGGTACCAAGACAGCCAGTGGCCGCCACGGCAGATGTCGAAAGCAGATGTTGTCTGAGCTGCAGCAGACTGGGTGTGCAAGCAAAACATTCCAAGACCGCCTCCTCAAGAGTTAGAGCCACATCCGTGTCTAGCAAGGGCTGGATTTCTAAAAAACCTGCTTTTCTTCCCTGGATTTCTTTCTCCTCCACTTGAGTGATGCATTGGTAAGCAGAGAACATGGTATAGGAGGTTCCTGTCCACGCTGGCTTCTCCATGCCAACTCCTGCAACACCTCGTGACACTCCCCCAAACCTCAGAACACCCCGAGAAGGATTGCTTCCATTCAGGAGTCAGTAAATACCTTCTGAAAAAGACATAGCAGCCAATATTTTAGATTCTGCCATCTATGTATCCATCTCCATCCCAAGTACTAAGGGAGAAGCATGAAAATTACCACGGCTGATAAGGCAAACCAAGGGCTCGGCTGTCTGACAGTACTTTATTTACTAAAATAGGTAAAAAGTATTTTTTGGCTTGAAGCCTCCAGTTCCCCAACTCCTGAAATCCTACTGCCATAAAGACAGAATGCTGTCACCAGAAAGTCAAGGAGTTGACCAAAAACCCACAGCACAGAATAGATCAAAGCTTCGGGCCGGGCCCACCCACCCACCCTCCCGTGTTCTGCACCTCTCCAGCCTGGATAAGAAGTACCTTCCTCAGTTCCTTCCTTGCCCACGGGCACTGGGGACAATCAATTCCATTATTGCATTTGGTGTAACAGCAATCCTATTACACAGATTGGCCTCGTTATTCATACTCAAAACCAGAGAAACAGAGCCACAGAGAGACATAACCCCGGACAAACAAGACATCGTTTTGGTAATAAAAGCAAGACATATTATTTCAGTCCCATTAACTCACCAAAGACCATGATACCTTTCATCCAAGATGCAATGAGAGCCCTAGCAAAAGCCCCGGCTCTGCCAAGAAGTCAGCAGGCTCTTTTTCCATCAGCACTCATGTGCTGTGGGTGGGGCTGTATCCCACACAGGCCAAGGCAAATGCTGAGGTCATCCTGGGGTGATGCATAAGGGAGTCCCTTCGTAGTTTCAGAGGAAAAGCAACGGCAAGGGTGTCTCCTCGAGATGCTGTCTACCTACACATGGCGTCACCTGAACCCCATACGGATGAAAGAGGCGGTGCGGATGTGTGGGTCATTGCTTCCATGTGGAAATAGTCTCCTTCAGATAACGCTGTTTCCCTGTCACTGGATTTGCTTCCGCGTTTACACATCACTGACCCAGCGAAGGATCTGCACAGGCTGCTTTCCTTGCCCATCTTATTTCTTTAGATAGATTTCCCATAAGCCCCAAGGCTCCATTGTGGGCAATGCCAGGATGTGTTTTCCAAATAGTCCACTCTGGGAGAACAGACATCGTGTCGATATGATTGGCATAGACTTCAGCAAGCAGATTCCACTCTCTGGCAGCTGCTTGCGTGGTGTGGCTGGAATACTGTCCCTTCGTGCTGCCGTGGAGGCCCGCCTATCTGTCCAAGTGTGGGTGCTGAGATCTACACGCGCCAGGCTGGCCCTTCCAGCCTCATGGAGGCTGAAACAACTCTCTGTGACCCACCTTTCTGGAGAGTGGAACACAGACTTGCTGAGAACTGTGTGGAATGATGCCAGGCAATAAACCTACAGACCAAAAAGCATGGGCCAGATGTTCTATCACCCCCCCCCCACACACACACACACAGAACCCGCATTCTTTCTGCCGCACTAGG
The DNA here is from genome assembly GCF_000317375.1 of Microtus ochrogaster. NCBI lineage: Eukaryota > Metazoa > Chordata > Mammalia > Rodentia > Cricetidae > Microtus > Microtus ochrogaster. The sequence goes on from NC_022023.1 coordinate 13,426,639, forward strand.
GTGTCTAGCAGGCTGGTCCAGGGATGGCTACTGTAGGATCACCTGGGGAGGAAGCAGGCTCCAAACCCCATCCACACCTGCTGAAGCTGGGTGATTCTCGTAGTCTGTGATTTGTTTTGACTTTACATTATCATGTGAGGGTGTGTGTGTGTGTGTTCGTGCTTGTGTGTGTGTGTTTAACGTGGTGTATGTGGAACTCAGGACTACTCGTGAAAGTCAGCCTTCTCTTCCTACTGTGCGGCTCCCAGAGACCAAAGTCAGAGGTCAGGCATGGCCACAAGAGCCCTGTACCCACTGAGCAATCACGCCTGCCCTATAATCTGTGGTTTTTCAGTGACACCCAGATAACTGAAGGAAAGCCACGCGCCGCAACCGCTGCCGTATTATCATGCGCGTGATGACTTGGAACTCTCTGGAAGCCCCAGACTGCTGGTCCTGTGTGCGATCATCTTGGTTCTAAGATGTCTTGTGATATTTTCAGGGTCCTGGTTCTGTATCTAGGCAATCTCTACAGCTTGATCATTGCCCTTCTGGACAAAGTGAACAGCATGAACATTGAGGTGAGGGTCCGGATGGGACAATGCCTACCGTCATTTCTGGGTGGGACCTGTCATAGCTGCCTAGACTGTATAGTACCTGCCATCACTGCTCAGACTGCATAGCCTCCTCCCCCTGCTGCCCAGACTGGACAGTCACCTTCTACCATGGCCTACACTGAATGTTCACCCAACGTCAAGGCCTAGACTGAAGGGTCCCCCACCCATCACTGTCTACACTGGACAGTCTCTTGTCATCTCTCCCCCTCAGCACCCCATGTCAGCATCTTTGTCCTCTTTACGGCTTACATTTGTGTCTCGTATGGCATATCTCAAACCATGCCACTGTGGTCCTTTTAAGACGTGGAGAAAAATTTAAGACCCACTTTCCGAATTAAAAAAAAAAATTAACAGTGCTGTTATGAGAGCCTGGGCTGTTGACACCGTGTTTCCCTGGGCCGTGCTATCTTATTTTTATGCCTCTATCGGGAAAGACTGTCAGCAGCTCTTTCAGATACCCCCAGGAAGATGCGCTGGCCACAGGCACATGGAAAGTGGATGCCACAGCAAACAGTTCAGAGTATGCTCCAGGTCCAGCCCCACAGAGCGGCTTTACTGTTTATTTCAACCCGTTCAACCTTCCACAACACCCTGAGCAGGAGGAGAATGGAAGGAGAGACGGGGGGAGGAGCTTTCTGAGGGTCGTTCACACAAAATACATCATAAATTTCAGGAAATATGGACCAAAGAGACTATGGAGAGCTGGGGATTTGAAGTCACATGGACCTTGATCCTTACCTGCCACTTATTAGCATTCTGTCTGGACCATTAGTGTCCCTGAATCCTTATAGACTTGATCTAAAATCCCCTTGAGGTTAAAAAGGGAGGAATGTATCACCTAGAACCATTTCTGATACTCATTAGGGAACAGTGGACACTGTCTGTTTCAGCTGGTGTCTGTGGGTGTGGTCACTTCCAGTCAAATAGTAAAAGGGAAGGAAAGAAAGAAGAGAGGAACAAGGGGTGAGAGAAAAGGAGACTAGAGGTGGAGAAAGAGATGGGGGGAGAAGGAGAAGGAGAGATGGAGGAAAAGAATAGTCACTCCAAGCTGAATGCTTGCTTACAGACATGAAAATGTCCTTTATTTCCTCCTTCCTTCTCTCCTTCCCATCTCAACAGGAAGCAGCTACCAAGAACATCACAAGCCATTGGGCAGATCCTTCCACCTTCTATGCCACCAGAACGGTGCCTGAAGAAGCACAGTGGCCCACACCCGGGGAAGGAGTGGAGCTCAGGAGAAACGCCAGCACGTGGGTCTTGGAAGAGACAAGCATTCTGACTACCATCATGCCCCACACAAAGGCCAACAAGACGGTGCCCTACGTGCAGAGCCCCCAAGGACAGTGCTGGGAGACATACGTTGGCCAGGTGTTTCCCTCTGCCCCTTGGGAAGTCCCTTCAACACCCCACCTGACAACTCTCGGGCGCATCACTGTTCCTTTTTCATAGAAAACCATCCAACGCGGATCTCTGTGAGTTCGAGACCAGCCTGGTCTACAGAGCTAGTTCCAGGACAGGCTCCAAAGCCACAGAGAAACCCTGTCTCAAAAAAAAAAAA
>NC_022023.1:13428892-13432346 GCF_000317375.1 Microtus ochrogaster
AAAAGAAAAGAAAAGAAAAGAAAACCATCCAGCGAAGTTTTATTGTCTTAGGTTCCAGGTCTCAAAATTAATCATAGTAATCAGAGTAGAGTTGCTGGGGAGTAGTAACTAAGCAAAGTCCTTGTAAGATGCTGACCTCAGCCCTCAGAGGCACAGATGGGGAAACTGAGGCACACATGGTTAAGAACTTGTGTTTCAGAACCTCAGACCTCAGGGTCTTCCCAAGTTTTGTGTGGATAGTACGGGCTTTGCCTTGTGATCCAAACTCAAAGTAACAGATACCCTCCAAAAAGATGTGGTAGGAGCCCTTCCCTCTGCCCCTGTGCTGTATAAAGATACGAAGGGAATAAATCAGATGGCCCCTGGCTCTGGCTCCAGGGAAGGGACAGAGACAGGGTGGACCAGGGGGGATTGTGGAGAAGACAGAGATGGGGAGGACTATGGGGGGCGGGGCATGGTGGCAGCAGGACCCGCTGTGTTGCAGGAGATGCTGAAGCTGTCTGTCATTGACATGCTCTTCACGGTGGCCAGCATCCTCCTCATCGACTTCTTCCGAGGACTTTTCGTGCGCTACCTAAGCGACTATTGGTGTTGGGACCTGGAAAGCAAGTTTGTAAGTGGAATACTGTGTGCTTGGGGACGGTTCTAGAACTAAGTCCGCCTTCCGCTGCTGGCCTGCTTAAGAATTAGTCAGGCTTGTGTTGTATGATGTTTTCTGGGGAGTCTACTTCTGCTCATCTCAAATAGACACTAGAAGTGAGTCCATTCAAGTGGAGCTTAGTGAACCTATGAGACCTTGGGGTTACTTGCGAGGGCATGGGTGAAGGGTTACTTGTACCCATGGGTGATTCAGGCAGCTACTTCACCAAAATTCCCACGCCAGCACAGGTCATGACAGCAAAGCGTGCTGCACAGCTTACAGACACCTGCGCAGAAGTCTTTGGTCTCCTTGGTAACTGCTTGTATAACCTACAGGAGGGCCTCCCGAGCCGCGGACATTTCCTGAGCCTCGAAGTCTTGGCTTTCCTAAGTCCCTTGACTCTCCTCCTTCCAGAAGGGAATGCTTTAGTCCAAGAAAACTGCTACATAGGAGCATGGCCCCATTGGGCAGAGTTACCTCAAAGGGGGTCACCAGGGAAGAGGAGGAGGCATGCAAGGCTAGCTCTTGCCCCTGCTTTATATTTCACCATTTGCTCTAAGTATCTGTAAGAACAAAGAAGTCTGTCCAAGTGGCCACATAGAGCCGCTGTGTACAGAGGACTTGGTGGCTTTGTTTTCAACGCCGATGTTTTTCTCTACCAGCCTGAATACGGGGAATTCAAGATTGCGGAGAATGTGCTCCACCTAGTCTACAATCAAGGCATGATTTGGTAGGTCTTAAAGCTGCTTCAGCTTCGCTTATGTCTGTCATCTGGGCTAAGGTTTCCATGAGCCCTGGTGGACCTATGAACAATCACCATCAGGAAAGAGCATTGACAAGGGGACTATTTCTCAGGCGCAGTCATTTTATCGGTGACTTTCTGAGGGTTTCCAGGAAAGAATGACAGAGAGGGTGACTCCTTCTTAAACCACTTCTGGTTGCAGCCCCCCAAATGTCTGTCTGCATAGGAAGTGGTGGAGTCCCTCAGCTGGGAGGGGAGTAATCCAGGAAGAGGGACTTCTCGCCAGGAAGGTGTCGGGGACTGTGTGGGACACTCAGATCCAAGCCCCATGTTGGGCATTTCCCATCGTTTCTTTCATGTAGACATGGGGGCCAGATGGAGAGCTATTTTTCTGGCTAGCTGGCACATCCTAGCAGACGACCAAGGCCCTGGCAAACCTCTTTGCCTGGGGCACCTCCAACCAAGTAGATTCCATTCCTAGGGGCACCAGGCACTAGCAAGGGTCATTTTGTCATTCGCTCCTCAGTAGTGTGTGAGTGAGAAGGAAACACGGAACATGCCACAAACCCACTTAGGAGTTTATTAGAGGGGTGTGCACAGACCTGGGAAGTCAGTGTGGAGAGGGAAAGGGAGAGGGAGAGGGAGAGGAAGAGGGGGACAGCACGCTCCTGCTCTACCTATGGGACCGCAAATGACACTGTAGGTCCAAGTACCATCAGTAAAACAAAAAGAGGAAGCTTGGATATTCCTTACATTCAGAAAATATAATCTCCTCCGTCAGTCATCTGGTGTTTGCAGTCATTTGCACTATTTATTTAATGTGTGCTAGGTCCCCGGCACACTGAGTTAATCTTTACTGCAACCCCATCAAGTCACTGCAGTCCTGGAATGCAGTGAGAAAGGAGGCGGCAGAGGCACGAGGAGGCATGCCTGCCAGAAGAAAGCAAACATTTGTTCTTAAAACATTCTTACTTATTAAGCACTTAATTTTCCGGCCACTAACTCTGAATTCCACAGGGATCAGTTCAATTGCAAATCCAATACAAATTGATTTTGAACCAAAGCAGAGGCCCTGGGTTTTGTTTTGCGTTTGACATTTGCACCTTGGCTAGATGCCCCAGAGTCCCTGGGGTGGCTGAGTAGTGACTCCCCGTTCACTTTCTTTGCTCTTAAAAGAGTCCACTTCTAGACCTAGGGTCACTTTATTGGCATCATGTCTTCCATCAAATTGATGAATTTTCCTAGATTTGCCCTCCTGATCTCTCCTTTTCACAATTTCAGAAGCATAAATAAGCTAACATGTACAAGGGTGCTAAGAGCAACGGACAACAAAAGTTGGGGGGGGGCGGGGTTTAGCCTGTGTCGATTTGGTCTGAAACTCGGTAACTTATTAACTTAATTCTTGCCCCAGAACTGCAAAGTCTAAAGTTTAGACTAGGATCTAGTTCTCCAGTGTCTGCTACTCTCCAAAGAAGGCCTTTCCCTTTGCTAAACTAGGAGAGGGACAAACACGTTACCATGGCTCACTTGCAGGGACCAGTGGTACCTCTGGGATGTGGAGACCATGTCTCAGCTCTCCAGAGGTTTCTGTAAACATCATGTCTGGGGCCCTTACTCCGCCATGGGAACACAGCCCTGAATGTGGACACACACAGGCTGACTTGACCTTCTGCCATTGCAGGATGGGGGCCTTCTTCTCTCCGTGTCTACCAGCCTTCAATGTCCTCAAGCTCATTGGGCTGATGTACCTGAGGAGCTGGGCAGTGCTGACCTGCAATGTCCCCCACCAGCAAGTGTTTCGAGCCTCCAGGTTGGTTAGTGGGAGTGTCTGCCTTCGGCTGAGACCATATATATCCTCTGAGCACGTCTCTTCCGACAAGGGGGCTCCTAGCACAGTGCCCATCAAAACCCCGCTGTTTTTCTACTCAGTTACCACCATGAAGTCACTACCTATGCCTTCCCCTTGGGATCAATCATAATCCCGTTACAATTTTAAAAAAGTGGCGGGAAGGAGAGAGAGAGAGAGAGAAAGAGAGAGAGAGAGAGAGAGGAGAGAGGAGAGAGGAGAGAGA
>NC_022023.1:13432446-13503113 GCF_000317375.1 Microtus ochrogaster
GAGAGAGAGGAGAGAGGAGAGAGGAGAGAGGAGAGAGGAGAGAGGAGAGAGGAGAGAGAGGAGAGAGAAGTCACTGCCTATGCCTTCCCCTTGGAATCAGTCATAATCCCGTTACAATTTTAAAAAAGTGGCGGGAAGGAGAGAGAGAGAGAGAGAGAGAGAGAGAGAGAGAGAGAGAGAGAGAGAGAGAGGAGAGAGAGAGAGGTGTTACAGAGGAGGAGCAGCGAGAATTAGTGGAGGGAAACCGGTGGAGCTGGCTTTTAAAGAGGCCTTGGCGCATGCGTACAGCAGCCACGCAGCACAAGGCAAGCAGATTGAGACTGGCTAGGTATTTGCCTGATTTGCCTGAGCACTGACAAGCACAACCTGACAGGTGAAGGTGCTCAGGCCAGCAGAATGCCTGAATGCTAACACATCCCTTTAAAGCTCTTGGCACATCTGTTCTTAAGTTTTTATTAACCTCTAGGGACTATTTGGAAAAAGAGCACAGGTTAGAAATTACCAGGCTTGGACATTCACTGGCTGATCACAAAGGTACAACCAGCATCCACATATGAGCAGAACGTGAGTGATCCCCAGAACACATCACTTCTCCTTCCTGTCACCCTGATTTCTCCAGAACTAGCTGGGTTTGCCTGGTTTTGCCGCTTGTGCTAAACGTGACACACACAGAATGTGTTCCTTTGTGTTCAGGGCTGTAGGTTGGTTTGTTTTTCTTCACTCAACATTTTGTTTTCCTTCCTCGTGCTGCTGAGGAAACACACAAAACTGGCCTTCACATTTCTTTATCTGTATTGTGGCTGCTCCCAGATGCTGACTGTAATGCCCAACACCCATGACCGTCTTCTTTTGGTCAGGCGCATAGCACAGGGTGGCAGACTGAGGGTTAGAGCACCAACACATTGGTTTTCACAGCTGGTGAAAAGTTTGAATTGTTCTCCAATCCTGACGCTGCATTTCATCTTAGCCACATGACTGAATCCATAACACATTTTGAGTCTCCTGATTAGACTTCAGTTACAGTGTTTTGTCACATAACTGTCTGACAAATTAATTATCACAATAATTAATTAGTTATCTGTAGCTCTGTCAGTGGCTATCAAATGTTTTAACATGACCTGGAAGGCAATCAATTCATATTTTACCTGGTGACCAGTATACATTTATGCTTATGTTTGGATATATGTGGTTTTATATATTGACATGTAGTTAATTTAATCTGCACCTCCCAAAGACCCCACAAAGGCAACCACGCGTCAGCATGGACTGCAGAGGGTACAAACATTAGCACCTACTTAACGCATTCCAGGCAGGACTTCTGGTTAAACCCTTTTTGTCAGAGAATGGGGAAGGTGGGGAAACCAACAGACAGGGTAGTTGAACATCACTAGACCAATAAACTATATACAGGGCCTCATATATCAAATTGGTCTGAGTCACTGTTGGGGAAGCCAGGCTTTTGAAGGCCCTGATACCAGCCTGGGACTATTTATTCTGAGCAGTAAGGGGCAGAGAGAAACATGTCATCCAAGGCAGATGGTTGAGGGTCTCGGCAGCAGCAGGAAAGGAAGGCACCAGACACCAGTGTTCTAAGTTACACTAGTCAGTCAAAGAAAGAGAGCAAGTGCAAAATAAATTTAGGCTCAGCAAAAGCAGCAAGGGAGCCAGTCTTGTGGACTGACTGACTGACCAGGAGCTCTGTAAGAGATCTTTTTATTGATACACGAAAGATCATTTAGCGAGTGGATTCCCTAATTCACTTATCTGAATCTCTTATCTGAACTCGGAGTTGTCCTACGGAACCATTACCTAAGCAAACATAGTCATTATAAGAAGTCCAGGTGTGCCCAGAAGGTCTCACAACTGAGATTCTGAAATCTCCAAGATAGAGCGACCCCATAAATCTCAGATAACAATCACTGATATTTACAAGAGATAATTCCAAGGCCTAAGTGGCCATCCCTCCAGAGGAAATGCCAGGTGCAATGGCCCTGTTAATATTCCACCACAATTAGGTAGGACCCCAGGTGTGTGGGCAGCAGTTCTAAGATTGCCCCCTGTAGCATTAACTGGGTAGAGGCCGGGCACACAGGGGTGGAGCCACTGCCATCACCTTCTTGGCTTACAACTTACAAGTGCCCAGCCACGGTTTGTGAAGTGAATTTGCTGGGCAGGAAGCCTTTTGCTGAAAGCTGATTTCCAGGTTTCTATGCTGCGCAGGCCCCTCACACACAGCACAGGTGTGTGTGGGTGTGTGTGGGTGTGTGTGCGCGCGCACGCGCACGTGAGCACTCAAGCACGCACATCCTCACTCAAGCACATGCTGGTTTATGTATGTATGCAAGTGCATTGCACATGTGTGTGTGTGTAAGTATGGAAGGCAGAGTTTGATTTTTCTCAGTTACTCTCCACCTTATGGTTTGCCAGTTTGGCCAGCCTGACTGGACAGTGAGCCCCGGGGACTCTCCTGTCTCTGCCTCTTGAGTGCTGGGATTTTCAGAATTATTACAGATTAAACTCACTCAGGTCCTCTTGCTTGTACAGCAAGCACTTTGCCAACTGAGCCATCCTGGCCCCTGAGTAGGGACCAGTTCCATCTACAGAGGGGCTGCCTGCCTCTGCTTGGGTTAATAGGATGTGCTCACTCAGGCTCCAGAGTGAATGCTGTATGATAACTGGTCTTTCTGCAGATCCAACAACTTCTACCTGGCCATGCTCCTGTTCATGCTTTTCCTCTGCATGCTGCCAACCATCTTTGCCATTGTCCACTACAAACCGTCTCTCAACTGTGGCCCCTTCAGGTAACACACACAGGAAAAAAAAAATAAGTAAACAGATCGATGAATATAATATTTTTAAGTAAGAGGGGAAAAAAAAAGAAGCCTAGTATGGTTCATCACACCTCTAAATCCTAGTGTTTGGGAGGCTGAGGCAAGAGGATTGTCAATAGTTTAAGGCCAGCCTGAGATCCCAAGTGTTATGGTAAAAATAAAATGGCGCCATTCCCCAAGGGGCCCACGGGCCATGGCAGGCAGTGAGTCCCAGGCAGGGAACCATGCTGTGGGTGAGAGACAGAGACATGGATAGGCACCCACCATGCAGAATAAGGTTTGATATTTATTTAGTGGGTTATAGAAGAGAAGGGAGAAGAAGACACCATGTGTTGTAAAGAGAGCAAGGAAGGGATCTATAATAGGTTTGGTGGGAAAAAATAAAAGGAGAAAATGATGTAATTATACTATAATCTTAAAATAAAAAAGAAAGGAAGAAAGAAAGAAAAAGGAAGGAAGGAAGGAAGGAAGGAAGGAAGGAAGGAAGGAAGGAAGGGAACATCTGACTATATACAAATCTATATGGCTGGTGTCTACAGTATCTCACTGTACAGAAATCTCAACTGCGGTCTTCATTGATGCCTAAGACAACTTAATTTTGACACCCAAACCCTTGGAGGTGTCTTCATTTGCTCATTAAAAAGTCAGTGTACTTGTGATCAATTGCCCACCTCCAGTCCTACTGGGTAGCTAAATGACTACTTCACAGAACTTCTGGGAATGTTAGGCATCTTTGCCATTTAGAGATTTGCTTCCAGCTTTTGTAGCTAGTTTGGGAGCTCCACCTCTAGACACCCAAACATTTTTTGATCGGTCTTGAATCATTCCATAGCCAAAAAGCAGTCACATCTGGAATTATCTTTTCGTTTCTCACAGCGGGCAAGAGAAGATCTATGACATCGTGTCAGAGACGATAGAGAATGACTTCCCTGCATGGTTTCACATTGTGGTGGGACACATCAGCAGCCCTGTGGTGATACTCCCAGCAGTACTGCTTCTATTGTGAGTGCTACACCTTCCAGCCTCCAGGGGGCATCACTCCTCCCAACCTCCAGGGGGCACTACACTTCCCAGCCTCCAGAGGCCATCATACCACCCAGCCTCCAGGGGATACCACATCTCCCAGCCTCCACAGTCTGTCATAACTCTCAGCCTTGAAGGGGCATCAGCCCCTCTTAACCTCCAGAGGGTGCCACACCCCTCACCCTTCAAGGGCACTGTGTGTGTGTGTGTGTGTGTGTGTGTGTGTGTGTGTGTGTGTGTGACCACATGATCACACTGCTGTCCAATAATGAAATGATATTAATCCATCCAGAAATCACTTACAGGAGTTGATGATCGGAGCCACACTTTAGAGTGACACAAGCCACCATGCCACAGAGAGACATCTGCATAGCGACTGATTCAACCACAGCATCTGGTGGATTACTGTGGCCACTATAATGTGACGGGATACTATTAGTACCAGTATAGTATTCTGCAGCAATGTTGTAATGTAGATGTTGTAATAGGAGAGTTGGGGCTGCGTCCCCAGCACCCCGGCCGCCTGGCTAGCTTATGCCCCGAAATAACAACACACAAACTGTATTCTTTTAAACACTGCCTGGCCCATTAGTTTCAGCCTCTTAACCCATTTCTAATAATCTATGTAGCACCACGAGGTGCGCTTACCAGGAAAGATTCAGCATGTCTGACCTGGTGGCTGGCTGCATCGCCGTCTGCCTCAGAGAGCAGAGCTATCGCGTCTCTGAGCTCACTTCCTCTTCCTCCCAGCATTCTGTTCTGTTTACTCCACCCACTATGTTTTAAGCTATCAGGGCCAAGCAGTTTCTTTATTTTTAACCAATGACCTTCCTCCACCATGTAGAGAATTTTGAAACGCCATCATTCCGTTGAGTCGCTTATGTTTAGGAGTGCTTTCAGGGAGAAGTAAAACGAGCACCTACCCCTACCGCTTGATTGGCTGCAAAGTGTCTGCTGATCTTGGTACCTCGTTTTTACTGTCAGGGTGCAGAAACTGAAGGCAATGGGAGGGAGGGAAGGCAGATACATATTTGTTCAGGGTTCAGGAGTCATATCTGACCTGGGAGCGCTTACTTCCTCTGCTGCCTGAGTAGGACTTGAACGCTAAAGAGCCAGCTGAAGCCCACTCACTGTTCCATGTACTTCCAGCCTGCTCACTGTTCTATGTCCCTTCCAGCATGCTCATCTACTACCTTCAGAGCATCGCCAGGTCCCTGAAACTCAGCAGCCAGCAGCTCAGGATGCAGATCCAAAACGTAAGCATCATCTGATCTCCGCTCTCATCCCTGGCGATGTCAGCCCTGGTCATATGCCTGTACCCTCTCCAGCAGGAAAGTGCAAAGGAACTCAGACCCTCAGGTTCTAGCATCACTTGGCCATGTATTATGGTACAAAGTGGCTACCCATGAAGTCCCCCCAAGTGATTTCTAAGAACACCCCGTGAGTTGCTGACATTTGCTGGGAGCAAGCCTGCTCATTTGAGTAGTCTCCAGGTGCCAGGTACCTCTGCAGACTTTAATAGATTGGTAAGGAGCCACACTAACCTAACCTGGGTCAACTTTAACCCTTGAGCCCCTAGGGCTGTTTGCACCCTAAGCTCCCCTTCTCCTCTTTCTAATCCTTTAGATACGGCCGGTGTGAACTCCTTTCCACCTGCGGTTCACATCCTCTCCTAAAGTAACCAGATTGCGGCAGATACTTTCAACCCTTCCACAACTACTCCACTGTATCCCCTCCCTTAGGGTCTGGAGGAGGACAGGGAAGCATCCAGGGTACCAAATTCAAGAAGGCTTTCTCTGGGTCCGGTCTACCCTGCCTTTCCTAACACTGAGAATCATACTTCCTTAAGTGTGGCATCCTGGTCACCTTCCTTTGTCTTTACCGTCATTGAAGATCAACTCCCTGCACCCTTTCCATTAAGGAAAGAAAAACAAGTGCTCCCATAAATTCAAACTTCTGTAAAGGGCTAAAAAGCTAGCTTTGTGAAATGTCAAGTTAGAAATCCCCTTCCAGCTGCAGAGCACTTTGCCTGTGCATATTTCCCTAGTGGCTGATCTGTATTTTCTTTGAAACTGAAGCCACATCAGGCTGAGCCTCCCAAATCTAAAGATCTGAATTGCTTCAAGACCTGAAAGTCTCTGGTCATCAACACGAGGCCACGAGTAGAAAATTCTACACCATGAAAATGTTTTGTGCCCAAAATTATCAAAAGCAGTATTCTATAAAATCATCTCCAGGCCGCATGTACAGGTGAAGAGAAAGCGCTAAGATAACCAGAATATGAAAACTGCAGGTCCCAACTCCTTCAGATACAGGATACTCTGCCTGACTTGGCAGAATGTCACACACCCATGAATTAGTTGTCCTTACAGGAAACCCATCAGGTGCAAAGCCTTGGCTCTTCCGTCCTGGTACTGATTCACTCAAGTAGCAGGTCCAGTCTTGGAGGAGGCCGCTTATTTGTCCTGGCTTCCCAGAACCAAAATAACCACACAGAAACTGTATTATTTAAATCACTGCTTAGCCCATTAGCTCTAGCTTCTTTTTGGCTAACTCTTACATCTTAATTTAACCCACCTCCATTAATCTGTGCATCACCACGAGGTCGTGGCCGACCAGCAAAGTTTTAGCATGTCTGTCTCCAGCGGTTACATGGATTCTCCCTGACTCCGCCCTTTTCTCCCAGCATTCAGCTTAGTTTTCCCCTCCAAACTAAATTCTGCCCTGCTATAGGTCCAAAGCAGTTTCTTTATTTATCAACAGTAATCACAGCATACAGAGGGAAATCCCACATCACCGTCTCTATGACCTGAGCATTCTGTTCTCATTAGTGCTATCATGCCCAAGGTCGGAATGATAGCACCTAAGTCTTCTCTCTCCCCAAAGTAAAACGTTAACTGCCTCCTCTCAAACCCAAGCAAACTGATTGTTGTTCATATTTCAGGCAAGATCTGAAGACAAGAAAAAAGTTGCCCAGATGGTAGAGGGTAAGTGAATCTTCAAATACAAATGTCTACTCTCTAAGTTGATAGGCATTTTGAGAAAGGGCAGAAGGCTTACCACTTGTGAAAATGCCTCATAACCACTGCGGGGTTTTCACAAGTCAGTGGGCACACTAAAGAAAAACCAGGGCCATCCACAGCTCTGGGCCCTTGATTTAATCATGCCCAGGCATGTAACTAAGCCCTGGACCTCTGTCATCAGAAAGGGGCTTTGAAACAGGAGCGAAAACTCAGTGTGGTAGGATGGAAAATGCTCAAGAATCTGCATGTATGGCCACATGGTATATGTCCTCTCAGGCACCCATCTCTTCCCATGTGAGCCCACATCCCAGGTCTCTACCCAGGTCTTCTCCATATGTACTACCTTCACCTAGTGATGCCTGGCAGGCAGGCCTGGCTGCTGAAGCAGATTCCAGAGTGAAGATCCAAAGTCATAGATTCTCCAAGGCCATACCATCTTTCCTCCAGTTCTCTAAACTCAAACCCATCATGAAGAGAAAGCTAAGGCCCAGAAGAGAAGAAAAGTGTGAAGAGCAAGATTTGGTGTGGCTAGAAGGCCAGACTTGAGGGTTGGGAGGTGGGCAGGTACAGCTTAAAACAGAGGCAGTGACCCTGCTTCTTAAGGCCACCAGTAGAGTGCACTTGAGGATGCTCGGTTGGTACTACCGAGCTGGCACACAGCCCACACTACCTGCCATGGTACTCAAATGTTGTCATGAGCCAGTCCCTGTGACTGTTTTAAGGTGAGCTATCTGGAAGAGAACTCATCTCCTCTAGGAGACTCAGGCCTAAGCATCACACCCCAAGGTGACTGGCTTGTGCTATAAAACCCACTGTATCTATTAGAGATGACTACCAATCAAGAATCATTGTTTAATCTAGGCAGAACGTCCCCCAAAGCAGGATCCACAGAAACTTTCTCAATCATCCTCCCTTGCTTTAGGAGTAGGAGATTATACCCTGTAGTCTTGGGGTGCCCTGGACTCCTCGAGTTCTCACTTAAGCTCCCTGGATACCTTATGGGTTCACTGTGTTTGTGGGTGCTGCTGACACCTATAGACTGCGTTGTTATGAAAGTCCTGCAGCTGAATCCGCTTTGTGTCAGCCAGCTTTCTGCCGGGATAACAAACACCCAGCATCACTTTCTTATAGAGACAGTAACATCTATCTTGGCTCACAGTTCCAGGTGCCAATCTGCTCCACTGGCCCCATTGTTCAGGAAGGGAGTACATCACACTGCCAGTGTATGTCCAGCAAGTCTGTGGTCACCCCACAGTCTGAAGCAGAACAGGTTCTCACAATCCCCTCAGAGAATATGACCCCTATGACCAGAGTACTTAACCACCAGGCCCTAGTCTTAAAGGTGCCACCTTCCCCTGCCCCAAGAGTACCAGCTTAGGGACCAGGTCTTAGCATACGGGCCTTGTGAGGGACTTAAGGGTCAAAGCATAGTAAAGCTGGGCATGTCATCTGCTCCTTCCTCTGCCCTCAGCTCGAATCCAGACTCATGAAGAAAGCACCAAGAGGCTTCTAAAGGAAGGTGACCTCATCAGCCAGCTGTCCTCAGCATACTTGGCAACGCCCCAAAACAATGGCACCATGGTCAACTTTGACTCTCTGAGTAGCAAGAGCCTCAGGATGGAGACGGTCACAAGGTCCCTGCCCCAGAGTCCTGGGCAAGGGTCCAGGGACCCCTGCTCTCCTCTTCCAGGTGGATCCAGATCAAAGCCAGAGCAGGACTCCAGCAGGTGAGGGTGACCTCTGACACAGAAAGAAAGCCGACTTCTTCTGTCATTACCGGTGGCAGGACCAGAAGAGCCATCAAAAGAGGCTGGGGTCCTTGAACTCCAGGTCTAACAGAAGGAGTCAGAAGGCAGGGACCGCTGGGACCCTGAGGATGTGGGAAGTGGGAGGGGAGGTCCAAATTTTTCAAACCTTACATTACCACAGAATCTGTAAGAAAATCTTTCTTGCGGCCCAGCATACATATTTCTGTAACCTATGAAAATAAGATGGCTTTTTAACAGTTCGTGTCTCCAGACAGGATTTGGGGGTGCAGAAGCAGAAGGAACAGCTCAGCACCATTGCCGTCAGTAGCCTCAGGAGTTCCCCCACGAGTTTTAAGGACCTGATGCAGGCCAAACTGTGATCTGCGGCTTCCACCTTGGGAAGAATTTCAGGACTAGCCAGTTTATGAAGTGGAGCTGAGGTTAGAAAAGTCATTTCAATACAGGCTGAAGCAGGAGGGCGAAGTGACAGAGAAGTACACGAAGGAAAACTAGGATGTACTGGAGAGCAGGGGTGTGGACTCCTTTGTTTTTGCTTTGTTGCTGTGTTTGTTGCCATAGGGGTTGAAGTTATTATACGCAGAGGGCTATTAGGAAATTTAGAGGAGATTCCTCCAGAACACCTGGCAGGATTGCAATTTATAAGATGAAAATATGCCGCTCTCAGGGACACAGGAAGTCAAAATATGGTCACTGGAAACCAAGTGAGCAGTCTTGTTTGAGGTTCCCTGGGGAAAGGAATGGCTCCACTCAAAGTCATAGACATTCAGGCCTTCATCCTGGCTCCTTCCTACACATAAAGTATCTGTGTATGAGAGGGATATGAACCCTGTGCCCCAACCCTCACAGCCAGTGTTGAGTGTGCTGGATTCGAGAGACTCCGATTACACCCTGGGGTCCTCAGCTCCTTCCTTTCTCCCCAAGTCCCATAGAGCTTCCCCATCTTTCTATCCAACCTCATGACACTTTCACTCCTAGAATGGCTGTATTAATGGTAAACGGTCTCTGCTTTGGGTGAGACTGATTGAGTTGTTGGGAAACTCTTCAACGCAATATTATATGAGCCAACTGCTTCAGACTCCTCTTTCAGAAAGTAGGAGAACCCAGCTGCCTTGAGTATTTGTACAGCACCCAGATGAGTCAGGGGACAGAGTTATGTTGGCCCAAAATCATAGCCAGTTAAATTCATCATTTGTAGAACAGCAGATACCATAGAGATAAATACAGTTTTTCTTTTTTCCTTTCTGCAAGTTATCATAGAAACCAAGATTTTTGTCTTAAGCAAGTTTCTTCATATCTTGTAGTACCTAGGCAAGTAGCAAGGGACCTAAGTCCTTCTTTGGGGGAGGGGGTTATGGGGGGCTGGGGTGTCAAACCAGTCACTGGTCCTTGGAACAGGTATATCTCCCCAACATGGACAGTTAAGGGAGTGGCTGAGAACCTGGAGGGCAATTTGGCCACTAGAGCAGTATTCTTAAAATGCACTCCACAAACTTTGGTCCCATGAAATGGTCCTAACAGAACCAGTGCTCTGTGATAGGATATCACATGCACTTGCCATGCATGCATCTCCATGGTGACTGGCATCCCTTATTATATAAGGGCTCTGAGATGTCCAGTGTGGTCCATGAGTGCATCACCAGCAGATGCTTTGGAAGGAGGGAGAGAGAGGCCATAGCTACGTAACCACTTCTGTCTTACAGGTACCCACATGGGCCATGTGCCAGCACAGGCAACCTCCACAAGAACAGATCCTATACATCTGTGACACAGGCACAGCCCCTCAAGGATGTCCGTTCAGAGCCTCTTTCCCGGAAAGACTTTCAGCCAATCAGACCTCGTTTCTGTGGGCCTGGGGTCTCTGCCTTGATGACACATGGCCACAGACCCCGTACTCCCAGATACTATGTTGTAAATGAACGTGACTGTCACAGAAAGGCCCACCCGACTTTCTGGCCAGAAAGGCATTTCAAGATAGATGCCTTAGGTGACATCGTGGAGCTGTACCCCAGGAACGTGCAGCAGTACATGTCCTGGGCCCCCCACCAGCCTTGCTCACCACCGCTGAGTGAAGAAGAGGAGGAGATGCTGAGGGCAGATTTGGTCCAATGGTCGATCCCCCACGGCTCCCTGACAGACCTTCCTCGGGCTTCTCGTTTTTACACTGGCGACAGACCAGAAAGTGGGACCAGAGACCCCGAGTACCAGCGAAGGATGTACTACCGATATGGGGATACTAGTTTTGAGGGGCAGCTTGAGGAGCCCACCCTTGTACACAAAAAGCCACGACCCAGGAATGTCCATTACCCACAGCATCCTCTGACACCCAGAGTCAAAGCCAAGTTCGAACCATCCTTAACAGAATCTGATTCCGTGTCAGCGGCATCCAGCAGTGACCAGCAGAACAGCAACAATGACCAGTACCTGCAGGTCATGTCCAGTCAAAGCAGATTCCCGAGGTCTGCCAGTCAGCTGGGCAGGAGGAAGGCCAAGTCCAGGCAGGCACTGCCCACGGATCTAAACGACCTAATTTGTTCAAATGTCTAGGCTTCTTTCAATGTCCCTTCCTAAAGACTGGGTCTCTTTGGAAAGTATTGGGAGTCACAATCACACCCTTTCTGGAAGAGAAAACCTCTCTGGGGACGTTAGAGATCTGTGGAGCTTCTTTAGGTGCCGCTACTGTCTGAGACCCTGGGGCTGACACTTCCTATTCAATGGTGTGTGAGTGGCCACTCCTGGCGCTTCCTTGTGGCTAGCACACATCACCACATCGGGCTGTCCCTTCAAGAAAGCATCGGGCCTTTGATTCCATTCAGAGTGGCTGGCCATGCTCACCAGCAAGCTGGACATCTCACCAGGACTGCGAAAACCAACCTTGACACTGTTTATCTTCAGTGACGTGAGTGAGTGTTTTCTTTGGCCATGTGCTCTTCCAACATACAAGCATCGACACTCTACAGTGAGCAACCTCAAGTGGCCACCCTTGACGTGTTCACGGCATTTAGTTTATGAGGACAATCAGTTTAGTGGTGGCCCCCAACAGTGCATCGCAAGCGTCTTTAACTCTGCATTTAGCTAATCAGGATATGGATCAGACAGGAGTCCAGATTTACACCTGGGGCTCCCTGGCTCACTTCCCTGAGAAGGATGGGGATGGAGACTCAGTGTGCGCAGCTGGAAGTAGGGCTCCAACATCCCTGAGAACGCCTGACTTCTCACCTCTTGACTCTCTGTTTGCTGACCTTGTTTTCCCCCACTGCCAACAGACTTCCTTCTGGTAGGAGGTGAAGAATTCACAGCCACGGAGATGTTGAGCTGCTAGCCTTCACCCAACAAGCCCAAGGGAAAGAGCCCGGCTCATGTTCTCTACTTCCCGTTGGGTCTACCCTCAAGAAGTTGTTCCCCGGATCCTCTGACTGACCTTGTGCAGGGTTTGGGAGCTGTTGTGCTCCATCCCACGGTGGCCAACTGGGTGCCCGGACTCCTATTCCCATATCTCTTTTTAGACGCTCCGACTTCTAACATTCCTGTCATCTCTACTATTCTCCGAGTAGCTTTGGAACAAAAATGGCTCCATGGTTCGACATTACCAGTAACTGGCACACGATAGAAACCATGCATGTTTTCTAACACTGCTCTCTATCAGATTAACAAAGGGAACTCTCCGCAGATTGAATTTCTCTGAAAACAGAGAGCGTCGCATTGATAATCCCATAGCACTGTAAACCGTGGGCACATACACAGTCAGGAGCAAAGGTTTCACAAGCAAATGAAGCTTGCCTAAGCTGTTTCAGGCACCACTCCATGCCACTAAGATCAACAACAAGGGTGGCACCAGCCCAAGGTCAGAGGGACGTTCTTGCAGGTCTGTACAAAATCACGGCCACCCTGGTTTCAGGTTGTGGTTGGGCCAAATTTTGTGATCATTTTCTGTTATTGGGCGCATGTGCACCGATCTCCCCATTTACAACCCCCACGCTCTGTTTTCCTTCGTGCTAGTGCTGGGCACAAGCAAGCTCATCTTGACTCTTGGGATTTTCACCCCAAGTAGCAAAGTGAGGGGCAAAGTTGAGGAGACACAGTGTAGATGCCAGAAAAAGATGCCAGCTGCCAGCCAGAACCTTACTTACCAGTAGGCCACAGCCTCATGGCGATACACAGATTAATAGAAATGGGTTAATTTAAGATGTAAGGGTTAGCTTGAAATATGCCTAAGCTATTGACCAAAGAGTGTTGAAATTAATATAGTTTCTGTATTATTATTAGTGTCTGGGTGACAGGGAAGCAAATGTGCAGTCTCTGTCTACATTAAGTCAATGCTATTACCCTATATCAATCACTGTATTTATTTGTATTTTGAAATCTATTATAGAAATATGCACAGATGAAACTCCCTATGACAGCTGTTTAGTATTTCATTATTTGGATAAGCTACATAATATCTCTTTCTTTTCTTCACAAAGGATATTGGCTATATAATATCTCCCCATTTTCTTCACAAAGGATATTGAAATAATTTCCTTATCTTCCCGATTTAAAAGGCGTACTAGCCGCGCTGTCATGTTGCACGCCTTTAATCCCAGCACTCAGGAGGCTGAGGTAGGCAGATCTCTGCGTTCGAGGCCAGCTTGATCTACAAGAGCTAATTCCAGGACAGCTAGGACTGTTACACAGATACACCAGGTCTCAAAAACCAAATCAATAAATAAAATAAAAGGTGTACTAATTTTTGTATGTTTTCTTTGCAAGCTATTATTGAAGTTATTATTTCCTATAAAGAGAAACCTGCACTTGTTGGAGACAATCATATCAGGCTTCCCCAGTTTCCTCTTTATAATGCTTTGCAAGCCCAGATGTTGCATCCCCTGCCTTGGCAGATGACTGGAACGTCTTCCTTACAGTCTCACCAAAAACTTAATTTTGCCACATTATGCAATTTCTATAATTTTAAGGAAAAATAATAAATCAAGTGGTTTTACTCACCCTGTGCTTTTCTTTTCCTGTCTTTCTTTGAGCTGATAGGTGATTGGGCTCTCAGCATTTTTACTCACTTTCCGGCCACGGCCACGTTGTGAATCAGTTACTCTCCTGCTGAGTGGCCATCATCATTGTGAATAGGCTTCCATGAAAGCTTCAAACAAAGGCATAGCCTGCTGATCACTCACCTCCCTCCGCTTTGGGAAGACCAGCCCTTATCTGTGCTTTAGGACAGAAAGCTACCAAGTTGCCTTATCAAGCTTGCTTGTGGAACTGTGGTCTCACAAGATGCCTGTGTGGTTGAGTAATGGTCCCTGGCAAGGGAGATTGTCTGCTTTTTTGTCCTGTCATCAAACTATCCCTGGTAGAGGATCCACTGTATTGTTACAAGTCTGGGGATCTGGAGGAATAGCTTAGTGGTTAAAAGGGCATGAACTCGAGAAGATACCTGAGCTGAGTTCCATTTCCAGCACCCACGTTGGGAGGCTTATCGTTGCCAATTACTCTAGTTCATGGGATCCAATGTTCTCTTCTGGCCTCCTTGAACACTCTGTTCATGTGCATACACACACACACACACACATACACACACTTAAAAATAAAATGAATCTTTTAAAACCTCTAACTAAAAATCGCTACACAGTATATGTGCTTTCTTTTTCCATCTGTTTGTTTGCAAGTGATTGGTTCCTTTTCTCTTTTCCAAGCCCTTGGAGCCACTGGTCTCCACCTCACCGTGCTGTGACTAGATGTTTAGATGCTGAATGACTCAATCCAGGTAAAATACTTGTGTAGGACAGCAGCTGTCAAGCCGTAAACGTGAACAAACAGAAACCGTTGCTAAGGGAACAACGCACGGGCATCTCCTTACTTATTTACTGGAGTCACGGTATCTGGAGCTAAGGCAATGAATATTCTGTGGTAGCCCCACCCTGGACACCTAGCTCAAAGCCAGCTAGGGGTCCTGTGAGGCCAGCCAGGGAACCTGGTGGCCTGAGAGGCCAGGACTTTGTGGGAGGACACTGACCAACAAACCATGTTAGACTTAGCCTGGGCCTCCGCTCTTTAGCAATCCTCCTTGGCGCCAGCCTCAGTTCCGTCTCCTGTGTTATAGGAGTTTAATGGTTACACAATATCCCACATAATGGGTCTCTTGTAACTTGGCTTAATGCATTGACAAATAAGTTTGTTTCCATTACAAGGGCAATCTTCCATGCCTCGGCACAGGTGAGGCTGTTGGGTTAAAGAGAAAGCACAGGCAACTGTTAATATGTATCATTGTTTTGTTGGCAAAACATTGCACACTTGCATGTTAGCATCTGCCGTTAGGAAAAATCCTCTCTCAAGTACTGTTACTAACACAGGGCCCTAACACAGGGGTTCTATTTGTCCCCTAGCTGGGTCTCCTCATTTAATTTTACCAGGGGTCTACATCTTTTGTGCCATGGTCATTTATTTTGTCACAAACTATCTTTCCATGTATGATGCTTTCTTTTTTAATTCAAAAAGTATCTTTTTGTTTCGACATTTCTCAATGATTTAAAGCCATTTTTTAACAGCCAAATAACTTACTTTTAGTTAAAATATATCTCAGTTTTATCTCCCATTTTTATCTTTGATGGTTTTATATGCTTAATTTTTCAAGCACAACAAAGTGAGCAGCTTGTACTATTAGAGGCAGACATCCCTGAGCAGGCCTCCTGAACAGTTGCAGATGGGTTCCCCTGGTGCCTGCCTCCACGACCTGCTCCTCCACATCCCCGGGGCCACCCCGCAGAAACCCCCCTGGGGAGTTGTTTGCTATGAAAACTGTACGGTCTCAGTCAGAGCCGAAAACCTCTGAGCACCAAGGGGAAATCACCATGCCACGCTCTAGCCCAGGAGTAAGTAGTTCCTGGCCCTGCCCAGAGTAGGCAGATGCCCAGCAGGCTTCCTGAATCCCGCCCAGAGATGACACGTATCGCAGGGCCAGCCTCCATCTTCAGACTTGCCGATTTCCAGGAGGGACGGGATTGTTTGAGAGCAAAGACCAATTCTGAGAGGGAGGCGGAGCCCGAAGGCGGGGCTCCAGGCTCCGCCCAAGGCCCGGTTTTCCGCCTAGCAAAACCGGTGCTGCTCAGCTGGGACCCTGCTCGCCGCTGAGATGGACGTGTCTTGGGCCACTCAAGAGAGTGAGGCGGTGGCGGAGAAGGTGCTCCGGTATCGGCGGGACGAGTCGGGCTGGAAGAAGTGCCGGGAAGGCGTGAGTGAGGGACTGAGCGGGAAAGGGGATCTGGAGACTGGTCCCAGGAGCTTGAGTCTTCCAAACTCCCAGGCTTCTCCTCTCCCTGAGATTTTCTGCACCCCAGCCCCCGGAGGTGGTTTGAGGGAGCTATTCCACGGAGGGTGGCTGCTCTGCTCTCTAAGACTCCCGGAGATCCCCGCCCCTTTCATTGAGAACACACTCAAGGTCACCTGACTGGTTTGAGGTTAGGCTTGGACCTGCAACTCCAGGTACCGAGTCTTTCCTCCGTACACTATAATAATACAGTCCCTTCTCCCAGAGAGTGCCAGGGAAAGAAACGGTTTTCTTCCTTGACGCTTCTGATGTTTTCTGTAAAACAAATATCCCTAACTTGCTTGAGGAAACAAAAGTTCTTGGTGGCGTTTAAGGCGATAGGAGACGGGCCCCTGACTTCTGGAGTCAGCCTGCGGGGGATCTCTTTGGTCATCACCTGCTGTGGGGCCGCTTAGTCCATGAGGAATCCCAGCTGTGCCAGGAATGGGTTGGGTGACCTTGGAAAATCCTCTCTTGAAATCCCAACTCCAAGACTTCCTCTAGCTCTAAACCTCTTCCATTCTGTGCCTTTTTGACAGAATGGCGTTTCAGTTTCCTGGAGGCCGTCTCAGGAATTTCCAGGGAATCTGTAAGTGCACGCTTCGAACAAAGCTTGTCAGATCCTCGACTCCCTTCCTGGTTTCTCTGGGGTTGCCTCATGAGAGATTCCAACCCACCCTGGCCCCCCTGTGACTCCCCAGTCATCTTCCAGAAAAGCCTTAGCTAGTGTTTTGGATCCTTTCTCGCAAGCTGTGTTCCGTGAGTGCCTAGTACCTGTTTGTGCAGGCTAGAGAGGAGGCGGGCTAGCCTATTTTAGCCCTGTTTCTGCCAGCCAGCCCTAGAACAAGGACAGACATGTAATAATAGACTTGATGTAAAATCCTAAGATAAACAAGTGGAATTGATGTCTTGGGTCAAATTCTTCCCCGTGTTCCAGGTACCGAGGAGAAGGGATTCTGTGTGGGACACTGGAAGAGGTGTGGGATTGCATTAAGCCAGTTGCTGGAGGCCTCCGGGAGAAGTGGGACGTCAACGTGACCAGTTTTGAAGTTGTCCAAAGCATCACAGATGTAAGTTTCACTGGGTATTTCGTCTGAGTGTCTCGTCCTGCCGCAGTACCCTGACCCCATCTCCTCTGAAGGCAAGAGGAGTGCCCTGCACGCCATCACAGTTTTGACCCTCTGGAAACAGCGTGACTCCTCCAAGAGGCCAGAAACCCTCAGCAGAGCCAGGGGCTATAGATGAGGAAGCCCAGGGCAAGCCTGGGCTCCCCTCAACATAGAGGCAGGCCTGGGTTTAGACTAACAGATTAGTTTGAAGATTGTCAGAGCCACTGACAGAGCTGTTTTAGTCTTTTGCCCACAGTAGGACCACTGCAAGGGACCACTTCCGGAAAGTGTGTGCCCTGCAGACCGGCCCTGCCCAGCAGAAACCCTTGCTATGGGGCAGTATTGTTCCGCAACCGTCTTGTCTAGTGTGGGAGCCTCAGGTTCCCATGGGGCCATGCATCCTGAAAAGGTGGCTGGCTTGAGGAAATGAATTATTCATCTTAATGAATCTAAATGTAAATTTAAATAGCCGTGCGGGCTAGGGGCTGTTACAGCAGACAGCTGCAGTCTCAATGAGCCTGCCCCGGCATCATCTCTAACTCTAAGGCCTTGCTTCATTTTGGTCAGAGACACTCAGAAGAATAGAAAACCACGGTGAAAACACATACACAGCAATGCCAGTGGGGCTAACCTGTGGGATTTGCATGGCGTCTTAGGGTTGCTGTCTAGGCCCTCTCTGGCATTGCCTGGTGCTTATGTAAGCAGGTAGCATTGTGAAACTTCACAGCGTTTTCCAGCTGTGGAGCCAGGTGTCTTTGTCCTGACCTCATTTCAGCTCCGTCTGTTGCCCGTGGGAGACTTTATGTCAGAGTTGTCTGAAGGACGGGGCGGAAATCCCTGGGAAGATTGGTAATTTCATGTCCTTATCGAAACACACAGAGAGGATGGTGCTGTCTCAACCCTTCTTCCATCTCTCTGCTGCCAATAAGAAGAGAGTGGATCTCAGGCACTGGTGTGTGCCTTTGACACAACATAACTCACGCTGTCCCTCACTGTGAGACCAGTGGGCAGCCTGGGCTGGGAGTCAGGCTTGAGCGCTTTTACATGTAATTTGCAGTTGCCTTTAGCTTATGACAAGTGATTCTCTCTCTCTGTCTCTTTCTCTCTCCATTTCTAATAGTTAAATGGCTTCCTTTATAAAGCCAGCTGGTCTGAGTGGGGACATTTGCAAAACCACAATAAATAGATATGATTTTCTTGTTCTGGATGAAGTGACGCCAGCACAAGAAAGGGATGCAAAGAGAGAATACAAAGTATTGTGCCCAAGTGGGTAAAGTTGAGCAACCCTTGATTAATGACTTTTATATACTTGACTTACATGTTTGTATGTAAGGGGGGTATACATGTATGTGTGTATGCATGTTCATGTGTGCGTGGAGCCCCCAAAAGTGTCTCATGCAGTCATTCTCTGCTTTATATATTGAAGCAGAATCTCTTGCTGAATCTGGAGCCTGCAGTTCCAGCCAGCATGCTCCAGGCACTCCCTAGGGACCCCTGCCTTCCTTCTGGAACTACAGCTGAGTTACCACTCCCGTCCAGCTTGTGTGGGGGTTCTGGGGGGGTCTGAGTTCCAGTCCTCATACTCACACAGGAAGTGGCTTCACCTGCTAAGCCTTCCCATAGCCCGGGATCAGTAGTGGCCCCATCTCCTGAGCACATTCCCGCCTCTTGGTCTCAGTACAGTGGTTGGTGGGGCTAAGAGAATGTAAGCTAAGAAAGTCGTAGGCTGATAGGTGAGCCGCCATGATGGTGGTTGACCCATCAATGCTGTCAAGGCGGTTATCGGATGTTCTGTTCCTGGCTACAAGCTCCCTGTCCTGAGCCCTGGGGAAGGAGACAGTCTGACAGGGGTAAAGACAAGCTGCCAAATGCACACAGGTAAAGGAGCCAAGCAGGAGCTGGTCCCCCTCCTGTCACAGTGCCACCTCTCAAAGGAAACCAAAAATAGCCTTCTAACTCTGTCACCTTCACCTCAGCCCCAGTTCTGGGTCCCAGTGGCTTTAACTCCCAGCTCTTCCCCCAGGGGGATGTTTCTCTCTGGTGCTGCTTTCCAGGCACCACCTGTGCCCAACGTATGCACGTGGTACTCACCTGTGCAGAATTCTCTTCCCTTCTAAGTCAGTTCTCCACCATGACTGACTGGTTGGGTCTAGTGGGGCTTTCTGGCTCCCCTGGGGATGCTGGCTTGTCCCTGGCTATGATAAGGGACCCTGATCCCAGTGCAGTCATATCCCCTAGCTGAGCCCAGCCAGTCTTCTGGTGCATGAAGCATGAATCCTCAAACTTTTGGCTTGTGTTTCCTCGAACAGATTTTTGAAAGTCTATGTCTCATTCCAACACATGTTATTATCTAACATCCAATTCACAACTTAATTTTCATAAAGTGTGGATTTTTTTGACATGTACTGTTTGTTATTTTTGAGCAAAAGCAATGGCATTTAGTTCTGTCTTAATAATACGGACTTTTATTTTTTACGTCCCGTTTTTAAAACGGCACATACCTGTAATCCCAGCAGCCATGAGGTAGAGGCATGAAGATCACAAGGTTGGGGACAGCCAGGCTACTTAGGAGCTCCAGGCTAGGCAGAGTTACATTTCAATTCGATAAACAAAGCAAGCCACCACCAACAAGAAGTACCTGTAATCAGAATGTAATTATTTTGCTTGAACTTTTTTTTACACAGCCCACTGAGTTGTTTGTTTATTTGTTTTAAGACAGGGTCCCTAGCTAGCCTAGAACTCCATATATAGATCAGGCTGGTATTGAACTCAGAGAGATTTGTCTGCTTCTGCCTACCAAGTGCTGCGATTACAAGCTTATACCACCAAGCTCAGCATCCCGCTCCATTTTCTCCTCCCATGTGTTTCCTTGGACATCACCAAATGTTATTATAGATATTCATGTATGTTGAAAAAAAAGACTTTTTAAATCATCTATTTCTTTTGATCACAAGACTCTTTTTTTAAAAAAAAAAAAAAAAAAAGAGCCGGGCGGTGGTGGCGCACGCCTTTAATCAAAAAAAAAAAAAAAAAAAGAGCCGGGCGGTGGTGGCGCACGCCTTTAATCCCAGCACTCGGGAGGCAGAGGCAGGCGGATCTCTGTGAGTTCGAGACCAGCCTGGTCTACAGAGCTAGTTCCAGGACAGGCTCCAAAGCCACAGAGAAACCCTGTCTCGAAAAACAAAACAAAAATAAATAAATAAAAAATAAAAAAAAGAACTAGACTGAGTTATGGGTAGAATTTATTAAGTAAGGTAACATGATTATATTCGGAAATTTGAATGAAGAATGATAAAGCACAAAGAGAAAAAGTGTTTTTCATCTCTGCATGGGATGTGTGAGAACTCTTTGTTCTCATTAATTCATGTGTTCATCGAAAGATTTGGCCCATTGCCGAGAGACACAGCCTTCCGCAAACGCTAAGGAGAGGAAGCACAGGCTGCCGGGGAACTTAGGCATCCCAAACAGCAGAGAAGCCAGGGATGAGAGGGGGCTCTTGTTCGTTAGGAGAAACAGTAACGACAAGGGGCAAGGACCTTTCCTTTCCAATGGCATGCATCAGCGTGATTCAGACAGCTCACGAGCATCCTGATTCTTCCTAGAGGACGGGTAAGGGATGTGTGGAGGAGCCATGAACCTGGAGTGAACTAGGGTCTGGAGCGAGTGACTCTTCAGTAATTCCTAAGACAGACGCTTCCCTCGGACTCCAGATGGAAGCACAAGCAGATGTTACAGTTGTAGAAAGCAACGGTTACTTCTATGGTGCCTGCTACAAGATATGGGAATTCAGAAATGGACTTGTATCTTGGACTGTGCTTAGGGAGAACTGACATTCTGAGCCCAGCGTGGGGCACCGTGACCAAATATTGCAGTTGGCATTCCTGCAGATCTTTGGCACAGCAAGGAATTGTACCCAGGACATTGCAAGCTAGGATGATACTAGATGGGTGGAGAAGAAGATCTTTTTTTTTTTTAAGACGTGGAGATGAAATCATTTGGCCTCAGTGCACCTGCTGGAAAGTGCCCAAGTGTCCCCAGACTTCCTCTGGGTTCTCCTGCTCGCATCTCCTCCAAACTGCTGTGTAGGAGATGACTTGTCTTCAGTAGTCCTGAGCCCGTTTTGTTTTGGCAGATGCTGTGTGTGAGCAGAACCTCCACACCCTCGGCTGCCATGAAGCTGATTTCTCCCAGGGACTTTGTGGACTTGGTGTTGGTGAAGAAATACGAAGATGGCACCGTCAGTTCCAACGGTGAGTGACGGGAGGTGTCTGCTGGCTGTCCTAGAGGCGGGGCTCTGTCTTACACACCCCTAGCTCTTCGGGGACCGCTGGGTGATTGGGGACCATCAGCAGGCTCATGTGTGCCATCTTCTTCCCTTGTAGAGTTGGGGAGACTCTACCTGAGAATCTGGAATGGGGAGACCTAATACCTGGGCCTTTCTGTGTCCCAGATCTGTTCTGATCCCTGCTGAGCTCAGTCCGCACCGTCAACGTGCGGATTGCAGTTGCTCTCCTTGTATGTCAGCGTGTCAGGTCCACAGGAGCATCCTAATCTTGTTGCTTTCTGCCCTGTTCCTTCCCCGTGAGCAACAGAGTCCCACGATTCCTCTGCGTCTCCCTCTAGGGAAGCTCAGGGACACATCCTCACTTCTATGGACTGAAATTTGAGAGAGGAATCTTTCTCCTCCTACCCTGAGCCTTAGATTCTGGAATGTTCTTCTTAAATTCCTAAAGGGTTGGGGGAAAAGCTGTGTGGGGGTAAGGATGCATGTGTGTGTGAACTGGAGTGGGTGTAAGCATAAGGAAGCTGATAGGTAGCAGAACCCTTTGCTGGGTGCTGGACTTCGAAGTCACTGGGCCTGTGCCGATAGTGGCTCCTCAGTACTGGTGATGGTGTCCCTGTTGTCTGAAGGTGACTTCACTGACCTCATGAATGTCTTCCAGCAACCCACGTGGAACACCCATCATGTCCCCCAAAGCCAGGTTTTGTGCGAGGATTTAACCATCCATGCGGGTGCTTCTGTGAACCACTGCCAGGGTAAGGAGATTGGGGGGGGGGGGACTTTGTCTCAGACCTAAGCATAACACCTCTGTGAACTCAGAAAACAGGTACTTTGACTGTAACCCACAAAAGTAACATCAATGTTAGAAAATACATTGGCGCCTGCAGGCACTCAGCCACACGATGTGCCGTCGTGGCTCCTGGGGAAGTTGTAAGTTACTTATTTTAATCTGGATGTGAGAATCCCTCTCTCCAGCCCCACAGGACAGGTCAGGCAAATGCGTTGTACACAGTGACCACCCCTCCTTTACCAGAAATGAGACAGCGCTCAGGGCCTCGAGGGCACTTCCGAGACCATATTGTGAATCAGAGGACCCTGAATACACTCACAGACACAGCCAGGGTCTTGCCAGGAGCTCTTGAGTAATGAGCTACCTGAAGGTCACAGGTTTATTTTGAGCACCACCCAAGTTAACAAGGAGAGGAATTGCACCTGCTGGTGTAGCCCTGCGTTTCTTGCAGGCAGGCAGAAGGAAACGTGTGGGCTTCCTCACACAGTCCCAGAAGGCTGGTCTATTACTAAAACCCAGACGGAGCACCCCCTCCCCACCCTCCACCCTCCGCGGAACACTATGTCTGCCAGGCTGGCTCTCAAACATCTTTTGGAAGGCTCTTACATGCCTCAAGATCTTGCGTTTGCAATAGTAAAGCCGTGTGCTTTGGTCCCGGTATTGAGATCAGACCCTCTGACTTGGGCCTAGGAAACTACTCTGGACCACTTTTCCTTGCTCTCCTCCCTGCAGTCGGGTGCCAAGACGTCCTGGCCTTTCCAGGTTGCCAGGCATATTGCAGCGGAGTGTCTCGAGTAAGAGCAGAGACCTTGCTCCTTGAGGCTGGCTCTCAGAACTGGCTTAAGGAAACGCGCAACATGCAAGCTTTAGCTGATATAACTGTGATCATGGCCCGCGTTCTATAGAAGGGGTGGGTAGGACGGAGAGGTTATATAACTAGCCCAAGATCACAGGCCAGCAAGTGATAAAGCCTCAGCTTAAACCTGGCCATCTGTCTTTCATATTGACTGTGTGGTTTTTTTTTTTCTTTCTGTGTTTAAAAAACAGATAGAAAACATCTGTTTTCTGTGGGCTTAATTCTGATGGGGCAGGAGAAGATAAACAAGGCACAAATGAGCATAATTATGTTGTATGTACACTAGGAATTACTCCATATTATATGCTGTGTAGAAATCTAAGAGATGGTGAACGGACCTGGGGTAGGGTGGAAGTGAGTCAGGAAGTGACCCAGGAGGTCAGCAAAAGCCTTGATAGGAGTCTCGTGGATCACGGTGGCCTGTGCAGGTCCAGGGTTCCTCTGGGTAGAAGCAGGTGTGGGTACAAGGGAAACTGTAGAAGGAAGTCATTGAGTCGGATCGGGGAGGGGCCTGGAAGCAGGGCCAGACCTTGCCAGCCTCATAACTGGGAGCCTTAGCAAGGGCTGAGCATCCAGGCCATGACTTCAGTGGAAGCTGCTCGGATGCCCCCAGAGTAGGTGGAGCTGTGACCCAGAGCAGGAGGCCACGCTGGGGAGTGAGGTGGAGGTGACTGGGCTCAGACTCTCTGTGACGGAGGGAGCGCTGTCTCCCAGGACACTACAGTCTTTGGAGGAGGCCACATCAGAGCTGCCTTTGTGGCGCCCCTGCTGTGAATGCCAGGGAACATTTCCCGTGCTCCACGTGTGTTCTGGTGAAAGTGTCATGACAAACTCCTGGTGGTTTCTGTGAGGACAGTCATGGTGCCCCGAGCCCCCTTTTAGCCACTTTGGCCTACCCCATGGGTCTCTCCCCAAGTAGCTTGACTCTCCTGTGATGTACTGCCAAGCTCAGGGCTCCCCAGAGAGAAATGTGGTCATGAACTGTGATTTCTTACTGACCTGTTTAAGTTTCCAAAGAGAACACAGCAGAGTGACCATGAGGGATAGACTCGGGGGAGAGGGGGAGTCTTGGGGGTGACAGAGAAGGGCCCCAGGCCCCAGAATCGGTTGGAGCTGGTGAGGGAGGGAGAAGATGGAATCTGACAGAGCTGAGGATTTGAGATCCAAAGGGGGCCCTGCCCCCAGATCGCTCTCCCCCTCCTCTCCCTCCTCCTTCTCCCCTCCCACCTCCCTGCCCCACAGGGGTAAAGAAATGCCTGTCTAGAGCAGTCCCTGATCTCTCTACACTGCTCCTCCGCTAGCCCAGTCCTTCTGAGACCTCAGTAGTTGTCTAGACTGCTGGAGGTGGTGGGGGCGGGGGCGTTAGAGTCTCCAATACCAGAAGTTCCACGGCAGAAAAATAGAACCTTGGAGGTATGATGCTCTGTGGAGTTTTTGATGTGAACAGCATCATTCAAATAAAATGCCACATGGTAGGGGAGGGGGAAATACCACAAGGCTTCTCCAAACCTGGCCACTGCAGCATTTGTGACAAGGACCCCTCCAGGTTCCCGTTTGGTCATGCCCTACTTCCTGTGTTGTGTGAAATCTGATTTCAGCTTCTGGATTAATCTAATGCCCTGTTGCTGTTTCATCAGTAGATGGGACCCACATCTGGGCTTCTGCTACCCTTTGCCAAAGCCTCTTCGACACGTGTATAAAGGAGCCCTTGGTTCTCTAAGCCGGAGCTCAAAATTTGAATCTATGGTTCCATTTCCCTCCTGAAATAGGGTTGAGGATTTCAAAGGACTCCAGTCCGTACATAGTTTCCATTATGTAGTATGTTTCCAATTAAGATTGAGCCATCTAAAATAATTCTCTCCACAAAATAGTAGTAAGTGAATTGCATGCTAAGTGACATTTTAGAAAAAAACAATCATCAGTCAGCACTTCTAAGTAGAAGCTGAGGAGAATGGCGCTATTTTCCAGTTTTGCAAATTTCTTCCACGTCAGACTAAATAACACTTACATCTGTGACAGAGCGTGTTGTAGGGCCACAAATCACACAGGATAAAATCCCTACTGCGTGGTCATAGTATGCATTGGCATGGAGGGAATTTCAATCTTGCCCACCTCTGGAAAGGGCCCAGAGTGTCCCAGAAGTCCCCGGTCATCGAAAACACAGCCGTTAATAATAGCCACAAGGAACATCTGCACGTCCCACCCAGGGCATGGCACCAGCTCCCCAATGTGTTTGCAGTGGGCCGGGAAGTGTGTCCCCTAAAAGACATGTTAGAACAAGGGGGTGAAGAGGAGCCCTGGGCACTGAGGCTGGAGCAGGTGTGGAGGTGATCACCATGTCTGAGCCACTTCTGCTGGTCGCTGGTTGTGGCTCTGGGCTTTGATGCCTCTGTGGTACATGTCTAACACGACAGCACTGCTGTTGTTTTCTCAGGGAGCCCAACAAAACCAAGCTGGTCACGTTCTTCCAGACAGACCTGAGTGGCTACCTCCCGCAGAGCGTGGTAGATTCCTTCTTCCCTCGCAGCATGGCCGAGTTCTACCCCAACCTTCAGAAAGCCGTGAGGAAGTTCCATCACTGACACGGTCACCTATTGGCAAGAAACACCCATCAGGGCCTCCTGCTGTTGAGCGTCAAAGGACACGGAAGAGCTACTGTGGCCTTTGGAGATGCCCGAGTGAACAGGAAGTCTTGGGAATGTCAGCCCAGGACAGCAGCACACACACACACACACACACACACACACACACACACACTACTCCTTCCTCTTGGCCTTGGTGTGGAAGGCACTATCCATCAGCTTGCGGTGGTACACACCTTCCTGGCAGGATACTGCTATGGCCTCCTGACAGAGACATGGCTGGAGCATCCTTTGATTCCTTGTGGTTCAAGGGCCCTGTGCGTTGCTGTCAGACCCCTCGTCTCTGTGCCAGTCTTGGAGAATCATCATCTCTCCTGGTCCTTAAGTCCTGCTCCTCTGGCATTTGGAGCTCCTAGACTTTTGTCCCAGACTCCTGTGTCCGTTTTCTGATAGTTTTATATACCAATTTTTAACACAAGACTTTCCCCCTTTACAAAGATGTCAACTTGGAAAACATGTTTCAAAGCACAGAATAAGCCTTAAAGGAAAAACACTTTTTACCTAATGTTTTTTTTTTCATCAGACTTGTCTTTTCCTGTTTGTCTTGTCATGAGTTAATGTTTGTGTCCCCATGAAACCAAATTGTATCTTTGGGAGGGAGCGGGAGTTCTTGTGACCAGTGTGAGTCATTCTGAATGGGGCCAGCAGCCCCTGTGTGCATGGGGGAGTCTGGGAAGAAGAGCCCCCCCCACACACCGTCCCATCAGGCCATGCTGTCTCCCGTGCTGTGGGACTGCACAAGCCTACAGTATCTAACAATTGCCACAAAAGCAGCCAATAGGGACAAATGCTGTCTCCTTAGCTTTTCAAATACATTTAGATTCCTGCTTTTCTTATCAAGAAGGGAGAGGTCCCTGTTGGCTGACAGTGTGCTTGCTTGAAGACTGCAGAGATGACGTGGTGCGCCTCACAGTCCAGCCAGCCTCCCCCCCTTCAGTAGATTTTAATAATTCCTCTCCTCTTCCTCCATTCGTTCACAGTATGGGGCGTGGAGTCTAGGACACCTTTGCACCTTGATAAGGCTGCTTTGGATATTCCCACATCTAGGTCTAGATGGCTTTCTTGCCCCTGCTCTGTTTTCCCTGAGTTTGGATACCAACTGTTGATCTCTTCCTGCTGTCTCTCTCTGGTTTTGTCTCCATGTTAAGCCCACTTGCTGTACCATTCTGTTGGCTGTGATCCACCCTGGTTTTTGTGACAGGTGAGAAACTCATCAAATAGGCTAGGCCGGATGCCCAGGAAGTTCCAGAGAGCTGTGTCTTTCTGCTACCCCGGGTCTGGGATTACAAGCGAATGCCACCACACCTGGTTCTTTGGTTTCCATTAGTCTGTTTGGTTGTTTGGTTTTATTTGTTTTTGTCTTTCTGGTCTCTGGGTATTAGATTCAAGTCACCAGGCTTGCATGCCAAGCACAGCTGTCTCCCCAGCCCCACACCTTTTATTGTTAATAGATCTAAAGGACTGATCTAAATGATATCGTGAATTCTTCCTTTTCTTGTCTACTATATAGCACAAACTTTAAAGTGGGCTGGAGAAATAAGCATGCCAGCTCCAGGCATAGGCTGCCATTTCTCAGAGTAGGGGAGACTGAGCTATGCAAGAGTCGCTGAAGGGCTTTGCGGGGGGGGGGGGGGGGAGCCCAGCAGGGGTTTCTGAGTCCATTTCAAACAAACATTCTCGACTTAAGATTCTGGAGAGGCTAGCAGGTCACACTGGCAAGCCCCCATTGGCAGTGCCCTGAAATAAATGGTCTCTGGTGTTTGGTCTGTGATCCTTGCCAGGCCTTCCCTATGCCATCCTTGTTTCATGGGAACAGAGGACTGGGGATAAGGATCTGAAGCTCTGGTCCAGACCTAATAAACCATACTTGCTGTGGATCATCAGGAGTCACACCGAGTTGTCCTGAGTGAGGCTATCAGAGATTCACCAATGATGAAAGATATTCTACAGATCACGCACATGCTACAAACAGGCTGGGAGCCTCGTGTGCTGTGTTTTAAAGCTCCTGGGCTTGCTCATGTCTATCAGGTCACCAAAGGAATGATAATCTCTGCCCCACCACGACCCAGACAGGCAAGTCACTCATTGTCCTGAGGCTCAGTACCTTCCAATACCCTGGCACAGGACCCACCATCGGTGAAGTGGCCGTGATCATAAATGGCTATCACTCAACGTCAAGCAGAGTGCCTGCCATGACAGATGGGACATTGGGAGTAATTTTCATTTTAGGCTCATAGCCATGCTAGTTCATCCTGTGAACACATCTGTTCACACCTTAACTAACACCATGCTCCTCTATCCCCTCGTCCCACTCTTTCTAGGATCATTTCTCAGCCCAAGCAAAAAAAACAGGTTTTTTGTTTTTTTGTTTTTTTTTTTTTAAGTGCTTGAAAGTGTTCTTCGTGACAGGGTGCATCTTACAAAAAATGCTCCTGACAACATCCCCCCATTTCCTTGAGCCCAGGCAGGTGTGCGCCTGCTCTCAGTGCAAGCAATGCCATGCGACTTCAAAGGCAGACCATTTAAAAAAGATGCAGCTCCTGCCTGGCTCTGGTGTGTGCTGCAGGCAGCCCGACATCATGGTACAGAAGCCCAGGCCATGAACAGATTTCTCAGTCAGCGCTCAACACCAGCAGCTAGCGGCACCAGCAGTTACCCTTCCTTCCTAGAGCCCCAGCCCAGTCCATCTTCATCTGGATAATGCTTAGTAGGGCCAAAAGGAACTCTCCTCCAAGTCCTGCCTGTTCTGCAAATTCATAAGAGAAAACTTGCCGCCGTGGGGTTGGCTTTCAAAGAACCTGGGTGATGTTCAAATCAGGACATGGGTTTCATAGCAAACTACAATACATCCATTTTATTATGGCACCAGAATATTGGCACTAAGCTGTCTATATACAGTCTACGGTTTGTATCAATCACCTCTGTGTGACCCTCTCAATGGACGGTGTCCCCGAAGGTCCAAACCTGAGCAGCAGCTACCGGAAGCACACCTGGGCTTTCCCCCAGCCTGGGTGAGGTGGGCAGCAGAGACCCTGAGAATCGGCAGTGATGGGAGCCTCACGCTCCTGCTTTGTCTTGGCATCGGCACCCTGTCTAGGAGTCCCCAGAAGCTGTCATCTGCTTGCACTGGAGGCCTTTCCTTCTGATGACCACAGTGACAGGCCCGTCCGGTAATGCCTTGATAACATTCCAGGCTTCAAACCGAGAAAGACCTTGCACGGCAGTGCCGGCGAGTTGCAAGATTTCGTCTCCAGGCTGGACTGTCTCACTCTGTTCTGTCCCTGTAAAGAAGGAGAAGATGACGGATGATCCTGAGCTTCACGGGGAAACAGGAGGAATAAAAGGCACTTTCTGAGGAAGCAGGTCCCTGCAGAAGTGGATCACACACCGACCTCTGGGAGACTGCCAGTGGTTCTAAAGTGAAGCATTTCACAGCATGGTAGCTCAGAGCTTGGATACCAGACTCAGCTGTTTCCAAGTGAGGTTTGAACTCTTACCTCCAGGCTCTGGCATCCACATCCCATGGTACCGGTAACCCCTGCCTGTGGCTGAAGGCTCATTCCCAAGTGTGCACGTGGGCCCAGAATAGTCCAAGGCCCTGCTACTACTGCACTTGCGGAATTAATATTAGAACCCAGGTCTCTTAGCTTTGACTCCCTCGAGAGCTAAAAACATTTTCTCAGAGCTGTAGCTAACATGGAAACTTGGGTTAGTTACCACGCATGACTCAGTCCACCCACTGGGTTTCCACAAATGGTGCAGAATGTAAGGCCAGCTAGCTGTAAAGGCTCATAAGGACAGATAAGAGGGACGCGATGCCCTTTGGACCCCAGTTCTAAAAGCTCCCAGACACACACCCTTACTTTTTACCTCTTCTTGTGGATCAGGAACCTCTAGACTGGTAAGGAATGGTCACCTGCAGTTAGAGGCAGGGCTGAGACCACACCCAGAGCCTGGCTTCTGACCAATGTTTCTCCACATCCCTTGCTCCCCTGCCCAAGGCTTCCACCTAAGAAGTGGAAGGAGTTACGGATAGTATGTAGCTGTATGGTAGCTACAAGGTGTTCATGCCTCTCTCCGGGAAAATCCATATTCAGCTGACCAACATGTCAGACTGTCTGGTAGCCCAGTTCATAATGAAGAAGACATCAAATGGGAAGAATCAAAGAATTCAGGACTAGAGTAAAGCTAACCAGGCTCTGAGACAAGTGCCAGCCTCTGGCTTTACTCAAAACGTTGGCATATTATGTATTATGGATTGTTTGTTTGCTTGGTTGGTTTGAGACAGACTCACATAACCCAGGCTGGCCTCTTAGCCACTATGTAGCTAAGGTTGACCTTGAACTCCTGAGTGTCTTGTCTTCACCTCAATGCTACTACAGCTGTATAGTTTTTAAGATTGACATTTGTTTCTAAGTACATTGTGTAGAAATAGTATTGATCTTTCTCAATGCATCTTTTGGTACCCCTCAACTCTGTGCCCAAGCCAGAGTCTTCCTTGCCTCTTCCTGTCCTTGGTCCTACCAAGCTGAATCAAGCCTGTTGTGGGATATTTGTTCATGGTATGAAAATGTATTGCTGTGATTGGTTTAAGAAAGAGCTGTACAGCCAATATCTAGGCAGGGGGTATAGGCGGGACTTCCTGGCATAGAGAGGAAGAAGGCGGAGATAATCGAGGTGCAGGGTAGATGTCAGGAGACATGGAGAGGAAACAGGAAGTACAAGATGGGAGAGAGGTAACACCACATGATAGAACGTAGATTAATATAAATGGGTTAGCTTAACTTATAAGAGCTAGTTAGGAACAAGCCTAAGCTATAGGCTGAGCTTTTATAATGAACAGTAAGTTTCTGTGACTTTATTTGGGATCTGGCTGGCGGGACAGAAAAAGACTCATTACACAAGCCCAAGGCTTAGCCAGGTGAGAGGGCCCAGCAAAAAGAGAAGTAAGGGCGTGGCTGAGCAAGGGCACAAGGTAAGAAAAGCAGAACTGAACGTCTAGGGGTCAACATGTGACTCAAGGGGCATGGGGATCCACAGTGGCCCAGACGGGTCTCAGGAGTTTGGGGTTTGGGGTGCTTGCTGCATGCCCACAACTGGAGAGGGTGTCGAGGGAAAAGGGACCCACCTTTAAAAATCCTGTTGATGGTGAGAGGCTTGTCTCCATGAAGGGAGCCCTTTCCTCCCTCCAGGCTGAAGCCCAGTCCTGCAGAGGTCTTCTCCAGTGTCACTGTGCAGACAGTGGCTTCCGCTGCAGAGGAAAATACATAGTTTTGGTCGGTGGTCTGCTCTCCTCTCAGACCCAGCTGCCCAGGTTTGTGCCAGCTGCTTAACCAGACACACACACACACACACACACACACACACACGGAAACACAGACTCACATCTCGGTAGCACACCAGGCAAGCTGGGGTGGTGTGTTGGAACCAGACATGACCGCATGGCCACCAACGACGGATCTAAATGGCCAAAGGCAGTCACAAGGGGGCATCCCTCACCAGTCCCCATCCCACCGCACCGGGAACACTTACTAGATTCTACAGAAATGTCACTGGCTGCTGAAGCTGATGCTGCCGAGTCAGTAGAGGAGTTCAGGTCATGAGTGGCCTCCACGGTTGCTCTCCTGGTGACAATCACAGCTTGCCTTGGGTCCCGAGCTTGGCGGAGGATAGCTAGGGCATCATTGTGGGTAGCCCCCTTGAGAGATTTGCCATTGATGGAAAGAACCTCGTAGCCTTTTTGAATCGTGCCTTCCTGGGAAGCCAGGCCATTTGGAAACACTCTGTGAACCTAAGCAAGCCAAAGGAATTAGAACCCACAGACCACCCAAATCAGATCCCCATTTGTGCTGGCAGGGGACCCCAAGCCAGGTACGCAACCATCCCCAGCAGAGTTTAGGTCGAAGACAGCACATATTAACTATATCGCAGGGCAGAGCAATAGATGCGGGACAGCATTCCTTCCTTTCCTTTCCTAGTCAGGGCAGAAACCAGCAACAGCGATGGCCAGAGAGTCTTCAAGCACTCCACACAATGCCCTCGACTGATCCTCCAACCCCATCCACTCCTAGGGAACATCTTCTGCCTTATCCACCCTGGATTCACACTTCTCAGAATGGTTTCCTGACAAAACTGAGTCTATGGCTTATTAACTAGGGGTATTTATAAGAACAGGTTTCCAAGATCAAAGAAATTTGGGAACATGAGGTTAAACAAAATCTCCCAAAATGTCCATTGTTCAAAGATGCCAGCAACCCAACAATGCCAGTCTACATCTTGGTCCTCTGAGTAAGCAATGCAATAGCATGGTGGCTCCTGAAACACCTTTCAGGAGAGCGTATCCCTTCTGGGAATGAACTCAGGTCCCATTTCTACTGGAAGTCCTTGAGGTGCACAATCCTAGGCTGCCTGGACATCCTCATTCTCCAACTGATCCCTTTCCTCTTTCTGCATGATATGCAGGGTGGGGGGAACCTATCTTACAGCCAGAAAGAAAGACACCTCAGTGGGGAAAGGTCCTTGCCACCACACCTAGAGGCCTGAATTTGAGTCCCAGATCCCATGCCACACAGCCTGGATCAGGAAGTCAGAGGCCTGAGAATAGCCAAGTCAGCAACTGGGGACCTGAAGCTGCAGGTGAGGGCCCATGCTGGTCAGATCAACTAAGCCAGAATCGACTTCAGGGCCACAAGGGAAAAGATGCCCAAGATACAGATCTGCTGCCCCTCCCCATACTATCCCAGACTCTGGGTCCTGTGGAACAGAAGGCTGGGACAAGCTCTACAGACACTGGATGAACACCATGGCGTGTGTGGCCTGCGCATAGCACAGTAACCATGTCCACAAGTGGACGAAAGCAGAGCAGCCCTTTCCTTTGCAAGCATATGCCTTCCGTGGGCTCCTTTTTACATAGTAAGGAAAAGTTGACAGTCCTAGTCTGGAGCTTTAAAAATGCCCTGTGGTTATGTAGTATACTTTTCCAAATCCTAGTGACTACCACAAGCTGTATTTCCAAAGGAATTTATAAGATATTTTACCAAAGTTGGCCCCAATCCATGTGTGTATATGTGCATACACTTGTATGAACATGTGTGTGTGTGCAGCAGCGTGTGTGTGCACAAACATGTGAAGGCCGTAGGACAACCTCAGCTGTCACACCTCAGGCAGCATTCCCTTTGTGTTTTAAGACAGGGTCTCTCAGGAGCCTGGAATTGCCAAGTAGGCTAGGCTGGCTGACAGACAGCTGGGAGTCTGTCTTGGCTTCCTCAGTTCTGCGACTATAAACGTCCCTCCATTCACACCTTTCCTTTAACCTGAGTTCTGGGAAGCAGGCCGAGCTTCCCATGCTTGCAAGGGAAGGGCTTTATTGATGGGAATATTTCCAGATTCTGTTCTCCATTTTTAAAGTATCCTCCACATAATCTCAAGAATATAGGTATTAGGTATAAGACATACCAACGTTCCATTCATATGTTCTGGTGGAGAACATGCGCACGCATACACGTCTGTGCGTGTGTGCACATAAACTCACACAGACACAATACTTTTTAATGCTCCGTATGTATTTAGTGTTTGTTGTAATGTACTAGGGCCATTTAGGGTGCACAGAGACCTTTCTTCATGGAAAGGCATATAATGTCAAAGAGTTAAGTCTGGCTCAGATAGGAGCCCACACTGTGCCTCTTGAGAAAGGTCCCAATGGCTTTCCTTTTAAACTCCTTACCATCACAAGACCCCTTCCAGGCAGGTCTTCCCACCCACAGCAACCTACTCTGCCTCCAGCAGGCCGAATCCTGGGCCACTCACCGTGATCACCTTGTTTTCTAGATCCGCCCCTCCTGCCAAGCTGAACCCGAGGCCAGCACCTTCTTCCTTGTGTAAGATGGTGACGTGAATGCTGTCTAATTGCTGTGGAGGAAAATGATATACATTCACAAATGCCATACCGCAGGCAGCCGCGTGAACAATTTAACACGTGCTTTTGCAACATGCTGGCTTGTTTCATTAAACACCAGCTGGGCCAGAACTACCACCTCCTCAGGCGGCAGTTTCATCACACAGGAATTACAGGAAGCTTGGGAGGGGAAACAAATGTATGTAAAACAGCAAGCCCGGCTTTCTCTCTCTCTCTCTCTCTCTCTCTCTCTCTCTCTCTCCCATTCACACCCAACTCCCACAGACTGGGCTACACAAGGCTACGCCAGCTAGAGATCCAGCCAGGCTGGAAGATGCTGCTTTACCCTGACATTGTGGGACAAGGGCAGATAGTGGGATTCGGGTCAAACTCTCGGGGGCCAGTGCTGTTTCACGGTTGCTGGCTTCTCCTTTTTTCCACAAGCATAGCAGCAGTGAGAGGCCCAGCTAGCACCTCGCTCCATTGTACATGGGTGTGCCAATGTGTACACACACACCTGCACAAACAGAAACTAAGGGTCAGGAGCCAGGATAACCTAATTGCACTACCCAAAGGCAGGAGATTCCATTCTAGTCGAGAGCTGGAACCTGGAGTTTTGGTGCCCACAAGAGCCATAGAGGTCACACATGTAGGCAAGATGGATGGGCATGAGTAACAGGCACACAGGGAGAGCCAAACACATCCAATTTGGAGGAAGGCAGACCCAGGGCTACTGACTCATTCCCTTTAAACCAAACGGTAAGAAATCTCAGGTCTTATGACATCTGGAGTCTGAGAACTTTAAAAGACCAAGTAAAATTTATTTTCAAGGCTATGGTTCTTGGGCCACTAGTTGGTACAGGGCACTGGGAAATAAAAACATGGCAAAGCAGTCCCTTGGTCAAGGACTACCAGAGCCCCCGACTTGTAGGTCCTCTGCCATCTTTTAATGGGGAGTTCCTGGGACAGAAGGTTAACCTGAATGTAAAAGCCCCATTGACCCGACACTGGCCACATCTTAGGGATTATCTGCAGGCTTTGTTTTTTTAATCCTATGGGTAACTGCCATGCTACAAAAAAAAAAAAAAAAAAAAAGTATTCTACTAACATTTAGGCTCTGACCTTCAAGTTTTACCTCCAGCATGTTATTTGCATTGAATTGGGCTCTGAGGGCTGGTGTGGCTCATGCAGGCTGCAAGTGATTAATGAGAACCGCAGAGGAGAAACTACAGCCTGGCGGCATCTTAGAATCATCAAACTTAACTGCACCCTTGGCTTCAGAAAGGCAGCTGTGGAGAACCACAGCTTTCCAACAGAAAAGGAGAGTCCTCCCTCCCCATCTGCATCATCTCAGTGTAGGGACGGGTATGGACCCCAGCAGGCTTCCAGAGAGTGAGGTCCACGAGCCCCGCTTCTGACTGCTGGCTCCGGCTCTGGCTGGGTCGTTCCCTCTCTATGCACTTCATCTGAGTTCAGCAACAACCGAGCAAACGGGACTTTCCGAAAGATGCGGATGAAGCACAGAGGTCCTTTCGAGCTCACCGAGAGGTTCGCCGTGGAAATAATGAAAGCAGCCCCAGGGTGAGAGCCTACCTCCCCTACGCTGGTTACCACTGGCGGCTCTATGCCATGCAGCTTTTCTCTGGACACTCATGCCAGGTCCTCAGCCCATGGAATATTCACGCAGCATAGACTTGAGTTTAGACACATCATGATGGTAAAAGGATGTCAGGCCCAAGGATCTGCTCACACCCCTTGCCCCAGCCCACTGAACCATCTGATGCCAGCCCAATGACAAGCCTTGAGGACCGTAAACTTCTTTAGCTGCTTCCCCTCTCTGGCCCAGCTGAGATGGCCCCAACAGCCCACAGGCAGCCCGTGTCCCTGCAGATGTGCACACAGGAAACCTACCTTCAGTGTCGCCTCGTCTAGGACTCTCACTTCCTCAATGAGTTTTTTCAGTTCTTCTGAGCTCAGCAGGGAGATAACTGACTGGCCGGGCTGAGAAGAGCAGTGGTCCCTGTCCTCAGTTTCCCCTGGCTCGGTGAGGCCTTCTGAATATTCTCTCAGCTCTGAAAGGCTTTCACAAACAGAGAGAACACAGTGGGAAAAGCGGGATTCTTGAACTACCCCATCCCTCAAAGGACTCAGCGCTTCAGGAATTCTATTATTTGAGACGACATATCCATCCCCAGCAGCATAAGTAATAAATAAATCACAGCTGATCCAAGAGGGCTAGACCCAGACCCCCAGCCCTGCTGGAGAAGGCCTCAGATCCCCCGACCAAGCCACACATCTGTGATGCAGATCTCATCCACCTCCTAATTCCAGCCAAAGAGAGAAGCCAGGTGCACAGGGCAGGACTCCGCTCATAGAGTAAGGGCCAGGACAGAAACAGGACTAAATGTCCTTACTCCCTGCCTAGGTCCTGGGATCATTAAAAAGCAAAACAGATTCTTGTTGGAGAGAGCATCTCCCGGCCTCACCCAGTGCTCCATAAGCTGAGAGCGGGCCTTTCAGATATGCATCCACTTTGTGGATATTGTGGGCCTGGTCATGGTCCCCACTTCCCGTCCAAGTCAGGTCAGAGGTTGTGTGAACAATTCCTTCACATGGAGGACAGAGCTACAATGCACACGTGTACACATACACATGAGGCGAAAAGATTTTTTTAACTAGCGTAACTGAGAAATGTTAATATATAATAT
Source organism: Microtus ochrogaster (assembly GCF_000317375.1). Taxonomy (NCBI): domain Eukaryota; kingdom Metazoa; phylum Chordata; class Mammalia; order Rodentia; family Cricetidae; genus Microtus; species Microtus ochrogaster. The sequence continues at coordinate 13,468,665 of NC_022023.1, forward strand.
AGATAATTGCCATATAATATAGACTAGAAGAATGGGGACAGTGGAGAGCAAGCAGGACACAGACACTCACTTGAGGGAGAACCCTGTGTCCGAGGCAACGACTTCACCAGGACCTTCTGGAGCTGTGTTGTTATCGGAAGGTGACTTTGGAGACGCCCTTTCCTTGGGGATGCAGGCGATCTGGCCACAGGAGACGGAAGTCGGGAGGCACAGCAGGGATTTCATGACGGCTGATGATAACTGACTACTGATGGAATAGAGCTTACTGGCCTTTTCGTCCAGGAGCTTTGTCTCACAGGACTGGGTCCTGGTCAGGGGGAAGCTCCGTGCCCGCTGACTTGGCATCTTGATGCCCGGGCCTTGAGCATCCTCAGCCAGCAGTCTCAGGAGAGGGTCTGGGGAGAGAGCTTTGGGGCTGGGTCTCTGGCCTGGGGGAGGGGACTCAGACACACCTGGGTCCCTGGCCTCGGAGGTGTTAGTGAAGCCTGTGGCTATTGGCTCTGTTGCTGCCTGCCTGTGCTTAACAGAAACTGTAGGCCCTCGCCCCGGGAGACCAGAAACCCGTCCTCCATCTTGTTTTCCTGGAAGTTTGGTGGTCTCCCCAGAGGCGGCCTGCAGGTTCAGTCTCTGGACTCCTCTCTCTGGCAGTTGTGAGGAGCCAAAGTTTTCAAAGGAGCTGATTCTCTGCCTGATGGAGGAGGAGGAGGCCTGTGAGTGTGGCCCCGATAACTCCCTGGAAACAGGTGCTGACTGAATGGCCGAGGCTACATCCGGAAGTCTTCTGGAGTCTGGGACACGATTCCTCAGACCTTTTAGGCTCTGACGAAACCAGGCTGGCTTGGGGGCTACCGGGGGCCCCTTCTTCACAGTACAGCCATCCGCCGACTTGTGAACTCGGGGAGCACCATTGGCAGTATCCATTTTTGACAGGACCCCCTCTGGGTGACCCTGTGTCCCGTCCTCTTCACCCAGGCTGGTGGTGGGCTGCAGTGGCATTTGGTTATGGTTCTCACTCATGATAGGGCTAAATAAGTTTTTGATGCAGTCGGAAATTCTAACCCAAGGGTCTTCGGTGCTGGTGTCAAAGCTATAGTCCATCCGCGCCTGTCTCTTCAGCAGCGGGTGTTTTCCTGGTGACGCTGGAGGGCAGAAACAAAGCCAGACCTGAACATGGCACCTCACTGGGGATTTTCTCTGCAAATTCAAGTTACGATGCTGAAGACCCCTGGGGAAGAACACAGTGGGCATGCTAGGGGCCAGGGCCAAGGGTTGTCACCTAAGTGGGGTGCCAACAGGCAGAACTGAAGAGCCAGAGAGACCCTTTTACCATCTTAACATCCTACAACTGGATGTGTTCTTGGGAAGTACCTGTCGTTTGACAAGAGAGGACTCTAGCAATCAAGACGGATGAGGGGCCAGGGTGGTCAGGGTCAGACCAGCAGGCCAGACCCCCTGCCACCTCACTGCCCGCTCAGAGGTCCTCTCCACTGTCTAAAGTGGTCACCCAGATCACTTACGAGAAATGAGAAATGAAAGCAATTCTTTTGCTTTTTAAACCTCCACTCCACAAGCCTCCTGTGGGCCACCCTATTTGACCTGGACTGTCTGTGTCACTCAAGAGCAGGGGGGATGACTGTGCCTGCCGGTGGGGTGCGCACAACTTACTGAGGCTCGCTCCTTTCAAAGGCACATGGATGGCACAGCTATGCACCCGGTACCTGCTCCTGAAGCCGTGAAGTTGCGGGAGTGAGAGGCTCTGCCCACACTCAGGTCACGGACCAGCTTGCTTGGAAAATGAGTTTTTCTCGACCAGAAGAACTGATTAAGCTCTTCCAGGTAGAGAAAAAACAAAGCTATGTGTCACCGATTTTGAATTTGGGCTCTACACTGGAATCCGAAAGGTCCCCTCCTCAGTTCTGAGTTGATTTATCTGGCTGCGGTCTGGGCATTTGGGATGTGGTAATTCCCACAAGGTGTCCCACTGTGTCGCCTGCTTTGTGACCATGATCTCCTCGGGCTGCTCTGTCCACGGGGCAACACGGCAAGAGCTTCCTCAGAATCAGATGGCAGACATTAAACTGACATCTACCTGCGTGGGCAGGGGAGACCCTGCACTTGACTCCCTTCCCTATAAACAGGGGTAGTTGGCCCCCGAGTGACGTTCGAGAGGGATGTCACTGTCAATCCTCCGTGTTTCCCATGCCTCGGCCTTGTCTGCTGAAGACCAGGCCGCCTGGGCTGCATGTCTCAGGGAGAGCCTTCATGTAAGAATGAGCCCTTGTTTGAGGAACACCGCTCCCTCCTGTCTCTTGCCACAGTGCCTCAAGGGAAGCAGAGCAATGAACCCTGATGACACCGAAGAAGAGCCATGCATGGCTGTGAAGGCCTGGGTGGGTACTAGTGACTCCGGGACTTCAGCAAGGTGGTCTTGCCCTTAGACTGTTTCTGCATTTACAGATTTCTTAGCTATAAGGAACTGGTATGGTAAGGATTAAGAGTCCAAAGTTCTACAGGCAAACCCTCTGCAGACGAGGGTGTGTCCTCAATTAGGATAACCAAGGGAAGGGAGGGTGGGGAAGTGGAGTCTCCGGAAGTGGAGTCTCCCTCGGTGGGGCACCTCTCTGGGTGAGATGTCTAAATCATTCCACTTATATTGTCCTTTGCTCTCCAGAGGCTTCTGTGTGCTTAAGGAATATGGTTTGTAGCTTCCCCGTTCACCCCTCTGCCACACTGGGAGCTCCTCAGGGCAGGAACCTATCTGGAGCATCCCTTCCTCCCTCACCACTGGCCCCAAACACAGCCTCACACACCCACTAGCCGTAGTGAGTCACATACCTGCATTCTGTGTGGTCTTTAATACTTGCTGACCAGTGAACGAGCCCACAAAAGCAAAGTAGACTGCCCAGGATCACTGTTAAAGAAGGGTAAACCCAGGATCCTCTGCTCTTTCTAGTAAGCTAGTTAGTACTCAGACTATGGCATTGTATTGAGGTGCACCACTTGGACCTACCACCGCTATCCACCTCCTGGATGTGGTGACCATCCACAAGCACCGCTCACGCTTTTCCCATGCTGCACGCTCAGGTTCGAGCATAACGGATGACGTACGCTGTCCTGCCGACACCCGGGGAATGCAGTTGCTCAGGGTTGCTGGGTGAGCTATAATCTTTGGCCATCTTTCCCTGTAGACCCCTCCAGGGTGGCCGGCATCTGTACCACCATCTCCCTGGAATCATTGCTTCAGCCAGGAAGCTTATCACTCAGAAGGGCATTGCCCTGTCCTCCTGCCCCAGCACCCCGGAAGCCTCACTGTCCCTTCAACCCCAGTCACTGGCGATGTCCACTGTGTCCATGCAAGGCCCTGACCTCAGCCCACAAACTCTAGGTTCCTGCTGATCCCTAGCACTTTCTCCAGGAAGACCTTCCTTCCGGAAGACCCCCGCAGAGGCTCACCTGGACTGGCACTCCTCCTTGGCTCCCCCTCTGTAGAGGACGAAGGTTGTGTGCTGACTGCAGGCCCTGGGCAGCAGGCAGCGGTGCAGGGGCTTCTCCTGGCCGTGTCTTCCTGTGGCAGAGGAGGCAGCAGCTCTCTGGTTTCCTGTGGTGTAAACAGGAAGCCAGACCGTGTCAAAACGGTAGCCTCCAGCTGTGAGAAGGCAAGGCACTCTTTGATGAGGACTTGAAAGTGAGTATTGAGACACATCGAGAGGGACATTCGCAGCAGCAGCAGCAGAGGCGGAGAAGGGTTGCTTTCCCCCACACTGGGCTGTTGCTGCACAGTTAACCCCTTTTGGGTGCTCTGGTAATCCTAGGCTTCCAACAACCTGCTGGGCTCAATATGGGCATGCGTCGCAGACACTGGAAGTTGCTGGCCATCTGTGATGGGCACAAGAGGTGGGGAGGAGAAAGATGCTGGCACTGCTTAGCTTACAACAGCATGCTGGCCCACTACCTGACCCGGGAAGGTACACGCAGGGGCCAAAGAAACCGCCCTCTGAGGCTGCCTAAGTTAAGACCTAGGACCGCTCAAAATTGAAGCATGTCACATGCTTCCCTCATTGGCTTTAAGTTTTTCAAATGACGTTCTTGACTGTGTTCACGGCACACACGGGAAGATCAGAGGACCATGTGTGAGAATTCCTTCTCTCCTTCTACCACACGGGCCCCGAGGATAGAACTCAAGTCCTCGGCTTGGTGACAAGCACCTCTACCCGCTGGGCCTGCTTGTCAGTCCCAGTCTCGTTTTCTGTTGTTTGAGGCAAGGTCTTATGGGTCCTAGGCTAGCCTCAAGCACTCTGTTAGTCAGAGATAGCCCACTGCTCCCGCATCCATGTCCCCAGCCCATAGATTCCAAGTGTTAGAGATCAAATCCAGGCTTCTTGCCTACGAGGAAAGCACCCTACCAACTGAGCTCCACACGGAGATTCCTGGGGTAATTAGTATCTAGTTCTGTGTTCTGGCTCCCCTCTGCAGCACCTAGAGTGACACCACTGATCTACTGCAGATTTTTTCCTCCGTGGAGATGGCTGCTGCCTCTGGATCCTTCTTAAAACAGCCTGTGAGGAACTGGACCAGGACCAAGTAGCCACCTACAGTTTAGGTAGAGTCACCCTACAGCCCGAGTGAGGGTCAGGGTCCAGGGGCAGCAGAGGGCAGCTGGACCCCAGAAGCACGGAAGGCTTGCTAGAGAAATGTTTTGCATATGGTTCTGGAGTAAAACTGAGACTTTGCCAGGCAACCAAGCACAGTGCCCCATAGAAGACAAGGCAATGCCAGGCCCATCTAAATGGTGCTTGCAACACGTTTGTAGGGAAGAGAAACGTTCTGTACTGGGGCGGCTCCCAAGTCCTGCTCATTGAGGAGTCAGGTCACGATGGGCCAGGGGACAAGGCTATAGGCCTTCATCCAGAGGAAAGAGAGAAGCAGGAGCATTTGACTCATTTAGGATTAACCTAAGACACGCCAAATGTCCAGGGTCTCAGATTTAGTGTCTATGCTGTCTGCAAACACTCTTTGGGAAAGAAAGAACTGGAACAGTTGGAAAGTGACCACAGTCATTAACCAGCCCAAGCTCTAGGGTGGAGACTTAAGGGAGTGTTCCGAAACACTGAGGGTCAGAGCCTCCAAAGGCTTTCCTGAGCTAGTTCCCTTAGCACTTAACAGTAAGCCAATAAAAACATCTGGGCTTCTCCAAGATGTTTCCCACACAGGAAAACTCACTGCACCCTGTTAGGGGCTCTGTGAGGTGACTGTTGAGTGCTTTTACAGAAAGGCATAGCCAATGCTAGGACGGCATCTTGAAAAAGACCCTGATGTACGCCCGTGTTGGTTGGAATGAGAACGGCCCCCATAGGTTCATATATTTGAATGCTTGGACCCCAGTTGGTGGACTGTTTGGGCAGGATTAGGAGGTGTGGTCTTGTTGGTGAGGTGTGTCATTGGGGGTGGCCTTTGAGGTTTCAAAAGTCCATACCATTCCAGTTCTCTCCCTCTCTCTCTTTTGTTCGGAGTGCCCCAAATAGACTAGGCTGACTGGCAGCAAGGACCAGGGATCCGCCTCTGCCTGCATCTGCCTCCCTGTGCTGGGTTGCTATTGTTGTTTTTGACAGGGGTTCTGGGACTTCAGTCAGGCCCCTATGCTTCACTTCAGGCCTTTTACCAATGAGCTACCTCCTCCAATACCTCTGACATCGCATTCTCTTTGGAAGAGGTCGTTAAAATCAATGCTAAAATTAATTTGACTTCTAAACAAAATTTTTTTCAGGCAAATGTTTTCTGGCTTAGTGCTTGGTGAATGAGAGGGAGGGGAGGAAAGAAAGCAAGAGGGTGAGAGATACGGACTCAGCAGAGAAGACAATATAGTTTTCTTCAATGTATGTATGGTGAGACAATGTGAGTGCAGTGCCCACAGATGCCAGAAGGGGGCATAAGACCCCCGAGAACCAGAGTTACAGGCACCATGTAGGTGCTGGGAATGGAGCTTGGATCTTTTAGAAGAGCAGCCATCTTTGCAGCGCCAAGCGAAATACCTTGAAGGTCATTTTGGTAGAGGACATTGGATTGTCTTCAGTGACGTCAAATGGGAGACAGGCCTAGAGTGTCGTACTATCTGCTTGCAAAGGGTCTTAGGACCCTAGAGAGAAAAGACAGCAGAAAGGAACTAGAGAAGAATGTAGGAAGAGGAGAAGAGGAGAGAGTGCAAGACGGGTTGAACATAGAACCACAGGCAACGAGAGCCGCTCAGACAGGCCCAGGAGTGGCCAAGGACGTGTTAAGCACGGTGCAGAAACTCAATTGCTTCCTGTTTTCTGCCAGGATAGAATCCCGTCTTTGTGCTCGCTCTCCCAGCACAACAATGCTCTGCTGGTTGTATGAATATGTTACACAAGGGTCTGCTGGCCCTGGGAGACAATGCAGAGAGGATGGAAAAAAAAGAAGAAAAAAAGCAGTCACAGAATGGCCTTTGTGTTAGTGGGGACCATGTTGCTGGGGAGGACAGGGAAGGAAGCCAAAGGCAGGGCGGGGCAAATTGCTCAAGATGTGGGATGCTGAGTCTGAGAGAAAGTAGTGCGTGTGTGCTGCGCCTGTGCGAACTTATGCGCATGTGTCTTTGTGCTGCATTTAACACCTTGGCTCCCGGCCTGATTGTCCCTGTAGCCCTGTAAAAAAACCTGCTTCCTCTGCTGGCTGCCTAACTTGGCAAGGCTCCCTGCCTTACATGGGCCCCACACAATCAGGCGGCCCAAGGGCATCATGGTGCACCTGTTCTCCTGCAGGAAGAAGGCGAAAAGTCTACTTTCTCACCTGCCTGCTTCTGATGTGCCTTCTCAGACTCAGAAGCAATGGTGTATTTGCTGAAGTGGGGGGGAGGGGTCAAGGAAGCAGATCCTCCGGCTAGCCCATCCCTGGTTGCTAGCCAGCCCTGCCCTTCAGCTGTCTGAAAGGCTGCACTTCCTGTTTGGTAACGGCTCCTCCTTTCCTTCACTGTGCCTTAGCTAGGGAACTCAAGATGTCCCTCCTCACAACCACCTCACCCAAGTTGGTCAACCTGCAATTTAGCTTCCTCTAGGGGATTCCCAGAGGCCTTACTTTACACGCTATCTCTAGCAATGTGAACTTCAAAGTTCCTTTTCTGGTAACTGGGACCCTCGCCCTCAGATTCCTGCAAAGACGAACTGAGCTGGTTTGCATAAACATATCGAGCATGGTGCCCTTCGTTAAAAGTTTCACCAGCTCCTTTTTTCTGTCCACCTGCCTTCCCTGAGGAGTGGGGCTGAGGGAAGAAGGTCTTGACAGGGTGATGTGGATGGTGGACCGCTAAACACTGAGGGGGATGTAATTCTCACAACAGCCGGTAGAGGGAGGCACTCAAAGAAGCGCCAAGTAGCGCTAGTCTCCCCACCTATGGGAGAAGGAGTAATGGGACCAGTTTCTCACAATCGCCTTGCATTCCCACAGGCAATCAGTCCTCCCTCGCTTTTAGTTATTTGTGTGACAGTTGTGGGTAAGCAGAGCACCTGAGATTCCCTGGCTCAGCCTCCCCAACACGGAGTGACCCTGCTGCGGCTTCACCACGCTGAAAGAACTCTGAACGCTATTGCCAATAGCTGGCAGGCCCAGGACTTCCATTATGGCCCTGCGAGGTCACGTGTCTCTCCAGGGTGGGCCTAAGTGTGTTTCTCTACGCCAAAGTACAGGAAACCTGAAGATATTTCTAAGGCTCAAGGGCAGCTGCTCAGACGCAGGGGACCTGTGTCCCACTGCGCACACCCTCCTACCTGGCTGCATGTGGGCAAGGTGTGGCCAGAAGGGTCTGTGACCTTCTCTTCCAGTTTCTTCTGAGTTTCGCTGTCATTTTTAAAGTATTTTCTGGGTGGAGGCTTGGGTTTGGAGGATGTCGGCTTTCTCACCAAAATCTCAAAAGATTTCTTCAGTCTCAGTGGCGGGTGGCTGTCTCTTTCCAGGCTCTCAGGAAGGGGTGGGCTCTCCTGCTGAGGCCTGGATAGGACCCCGGGATGGGGCTCTTGCTCCTGCCCTGGGGGCAGACTGGGGCTGGGGGTGCAGCCTTCCCTCTCAGAAGGCTGTGGCTCCGCACCTGCGCTGCAGGGACTTCCCCCGGGTGACCCAGACATGTAGCTGCTGTCGCTGCTGGAGCGGACCATGATCTTCTGGGCCCTTCGATGCGGAGGTGCCGAGTGCTTCTCGCGTTCTTTCTCCAAGGTGGGCCGCCCATGCCAGCTGCTCTCCAGCCTTTTGACACCTGCACAAGGAGCACAAGGAAACACCTTAGCTGAGCCTCAGAAGAGCAGACACCCTGAGGCTGCAGGTAGCAAGCGCTCTGTACGTCCCACTGCTCAGGGGCAGGCCACCTCAGGCTCGGAGCTTGGCAGCCTTGGGTTTGGGCTCCCCATGCCTTCTCTAGTTTCTTCTTGAGAAAATTATTCGGCCTTTCTGGGCCTGCAAGTGACAGACACAGAAGTGCACCTTTCAGGCCCCCAGCATGGCCCATCATGTAGGAGTTCGGTGTCCCCTCCGTGGGGAAACTGGTGGCTAGCTGTTAGCTGTGAGCTTTGGGGATTTGCAGCTGCAGGGAGATACCATGCTTCTGTGAGAACAGCCCAGTCTCAGGGCCTGGTGAAAGTGAGGGTGGCTTAGACCGAGCTAGCCATTGCTGCCAACTGGGGGTAAGCCGAATGGATCTTGCTGACTATAGGGGTCCAGGGCTGGCTGATTCCAATTCCACCAAGCTCCACTTTTCTATTCCGCTCCCTTGCATAGGAGCGGACCCCCAGCTAACCTAAAGGACATCTTAAACACTGCACTCTGCCTCTGTGTCCCCTTCCTGGAAGGAGGCTAACGCTCCACGTGTGTGTGTGTGTGTGTGTGTGTGTGTGTGTGTGTGTGTGTGTGTGTGTGAAAGGGGCTGCAGTTCCAACGTTGCCCGGCTTGCCTCGCAGTACACTAGCGAAGGAAAAGAACATGTGGACATGCTTTGAGATCCACACTGGATGGGGTACCATCTTCTTCCAACAAAAGAAGTGAAGCCACAGCCCCGCCCCCTCTCTCTTACTTTCTGTCTCACACACTGTGGTTTTCTGAACAGTGGCACCTACACATCCCAAGATGCTGTTCTTTCTAGTGGCAGATAGTCACAGGTACCCCTTTCCAGAAGGGACTGGGATCCATGGAGGCCTGGTTGTTTGTGGGTTCATTTGGTGCGGTTAGGAGAGCCAAAAAGGCTCCCACGAGAAAGCACTGAAGCCAGCAGTATTGGACCCAAACACCCTTTAAGGAGGAGCTTTTTGCTTTATCTCGGTTGTAGGATAACATGTCTTTATTTGAGAAACCTAAAACCCTAAAGGAAGGTATGAAAGCCAGCATTGCCCTGCATCTAATTACCGTACCTTCTACCGCTGTAAGCAGTGAGCTCATGAGGGTGGGGGTGCTCCCTGTCAACCCCTGTGGGCTTCTTTATATCTGGGGTGAGTGGAGCCCTAAGGAGGACCTAGTGGAAACACAGTGCGGTCTTGCCGTTTCCTCTAAATGTTTCCCACACACTTCAGCCTACTTGCCAGCATCAGTGCTAACTCTTCAGGACGGCCTGGACATGCATGCCCTGGGACAACCCAGAGAATGCTCAAAGGCTAAACACAGGAACCACCTAGAGAGCCAGGTTGCTGACCCCCTGAGACCAGTTTCTTCATGTTCTGGTCATGTGTCTTTGGCAAGGAGCCTTCCAGGGTCTCCCTTATTCTGATACCATGTACATAAAAATCAGATGTGAGGATGGGGTGGAATAATATAGCAGGTCGAGATTAATTAGGGATTTTTTGATGTCTATTATAACAGATTAGGAATTGCAAACCCAAAGCCTATGGGGCATTATGCAGGCAAGGCAGTCTGGCGGGTGATGAAAGGGTTGGGAATGACTGCTGAGTACCTGCCACATTTAAAACAATACAAACCTTGTACTTTGTGCACAAAGCAAAAATGAGAGCCAGACTTTACTGGCGAGCCCTTGTCTTTCTACCGTCGTTGTCTAATGCCACGCGTGCGCACCGTGACTGTTCTCATGCTTCTGAGGCAAAGGGTGGGTTAATAGCTAAATCCCCAACTTCCTAAGGAGGCAGAGATATTTTAAGGGAACATCCACCACCATACCCCTCACCTTCCAGGCTCCACTGGTGCCTCTCCTTTCCAAATTTGATGCCTTCCACAGCCTGAGCCACAGCTTCCTTGAGTTGCTGCTCAGAAACCTGGAAAAGATCCACCATCAATTTAAGCAAGAAGAGGAGGCAGGTGCAGCAGATTCCCAAGACTGTACCTACCATGCTCAGGGCTTCTACTTTCCACTCTGCAAAGAGCTGGCCAATTCAGCTTCCAGAAGTGCCCTGGGTATCAACAAGTCCCCGGGGTCCTCCGGGTGTTTTGTGTCCATCAATAAAGGAATGTCCATTGATTCCCTTGGTTCTCCAACCTTTTCCTCACTACTGTGAAACTCTAGGCAAAGTCACCGTTTCGTAGTCTACTTCTGGAAGCTATTCCCTTAGCAGTGACGTAACCTCAGTGTCACGGTCATCACCATAACCATTATAGGGCCTGTGCTATGCTCACAAGCCATTAGTCCCCTCACAGTAACAGTTAATTGTGAGGGGCTGGCTCAGCACTTGAGAGCACTGGCTGCTCTCCCAGAAGACCGGGGTTGGGTCCCCAGCACTCACATGGTGGCTAACAATTGTTTGTAAGTCCTAGGGGATACAACACCCTCTTCCGACTTCCTATATACTTCATGAATGTAGCACACAGTCAGAAGCAGGCAAACACCCATACACATAAAAATGAATAAAAAACAAATAAGGAAAGAAAGGAATAAATGAATGAATGAATGAATGAATGAATGAGATGATAGATTGATTGACTGATAAAGTGTGAGTCTAGAAATCAAGCAGACATACATCCCATGCCAGTTTCTCCATCGTCTAGATGCAATATACTTAGACACAGCTTAACCTTCTAAGCCCCAATTTCTTGTTCTACAAACTATAACAGTAAGAATCTTCACAGCGTGGAAAGAGGGTATTTTATAAAATAAATTATTGGTAACCCAAATATGAGAAACAAAAGAGGAAAACGACAAATAAATTTCCTAGGCTGGGGAGATGGCTCAGAAGTTAAGAGCACATATGCTCTCATAGAGGACCAGCGTTCAGCTGCCAACAGCCATGCTGGGCAGCATACATCTGTCCACAGGAAACCCAGTGCTTCTGACCTCTGAGGGCACCAGCACACACACGCACATACCCACACATTGACACATATGCATACACAAAATTTTAAACAGTTAAAATAAATTATAAAAAAATTAACTAACACCAAAATTTTAAAGTATGCATTCTACGTCAATAGAATGAAATGACAACTCTCAAAATGGGAAAAATACTTGCAAATCACGTATCTAGTGAGCAGTTAAAACCCAGAATATAAAGAACAGTAACAAAAGCCAAAATTCATTTAAAAATTAAGCAAAAGACTTGGGGGGGACATTTCTCCCAAGAAGATATACAAAGGGTTGACAAACTTGTGAAAAGGTATTCAACACCACTGACCACTGGATGAAAACATCAGCCACAGAGAAGTATCCACTTCACACCCGTTAGGAGAGCAACTCAAATAAAAAAGAAAAAACAGAAAAGAACAAGTCTTGGAGCTGGAGAAAAACCTCTGTGGCTAAGAATGCTTGCTGCTCTTCCAGAGTACCAGAGTTTGGTTCCCAAACCACATTGAATGGATCCAAGACATCCAAAATCCTCTTCGAGCCTCTCCTGGTACTGCACTAATACATACACGTACACACACACACACTCACACACACACACACACAAACACACACAAAATAACAAGTCTTGGCAAGGCCATGGAAGAACTGGAACTCTTGTGCACTGTTGATGGGAATGTAAAGTGGTTCGGTGCCTATGGAGGACAGTATAGAGAGTCCTTAAATAATTAAAAATAGAAATAGCAGATGACCCACATCTGGGTATACACACAAAGGAATACTAAATAAATAGATGGATAAATAATAAATAAGAGCAGGTGTGGTGTGGCTCGTGCCTGCAATCTCAGCACTCGGGAGTGTGAAACGGGAGGATTGCTTCAAGTTTGAGGTCAGCTTGAGCTACATGGTGAGTGTCAAGGCCAGCCTCAACTACCGTGTGAGACTAGGTCTCAAAAAAAAAAAAACAACCAAGAAATTAAAAAGCATCTCAAAGTCATGTACGCGTTCTGTGGTCTTTTTTTGCATTGCTGCAATAGTGAAAAGTAGAAATAAACAGCTATCCGTTGAAAGCTGGGTGCCTGAACAAAATGCAGCCTAGGCATGCAAGGCAGCATTAGTCAGCCTTCAAAAGGCAGAGGTTATGACACAGATAAACCTTAAATGACTTGAGGCTGTAACGAAAGGGCCAATGTGCCATGGTTCTGCTAATAGGAGATATGTAGGCAAAACAGAACACAGAAAAAGTGATGACCAAGGGACACGGGGAGGGAACTGTTTAATGGGTAGCGTTCAGTTTCTCAGGGCGAAGTTTGGTGGTGGTGGTTGCACAACAGTGTGGGCGGCCTTCAAGCCGCGGACCTATCCGCCTGACTGCCTGTCTCTGTGACTCATCAGCTGTGCTCATAGGCCTTTCAAGTCTTGCTTTCCTCGTTTGTGAACTGGAGCTTGGCAAACGCGACTGACACACACAGAGGAAAGGTCAATAAATAGCTGGAGTGACCATTGCCAGGTTCCCCAAGGTGCTCTCCCTATCTATAACCATGGCATCAAGTCTCAAGTCTAGGACCAGCCTGGATATCATGGCAACATTGACCCTCAGGGTAGCTGCCTATGGGGTGTTTCTATCTGGATATTCTACAGACATCTACGCCCCCATCATGCTACCCCAGCTCCTAGGTCATTGTCTCCTATCCCAATCCCTTAGTCACGTTCTCCTTAGCCCAAAAGCTAAGGAGCTAGGAGCTACTGCTGAATCTTCCCAAGTATGGCTTCGAATTCCTTCTTCTGTAGTCTCTCTCCATGCCTTCTGTGTAGACCAGGGCCTCTCCATCCATTCCCTTCTACTCTCTGCCCACGCTACTCTATCCAAAGGTTGGAACAACCAACTATGAACCTGTTACATCTAAAGCTTCTGGCCTGTAGCTCCTCACCAGGTCCAGAAAAGAGCACAGAATGTCAGCCGTGTGGCGACAAACACCTGATGCACCAATCCCAGCCAGCATCGGCTCTCACTCTCGCCTGGTCCACAAAACCTGCCATCCACTCTCCAGCTGTGGCCGGTCTCTCCAGACTCTGACTTTGAACTTAGTGCTCCCCCATGCAGGAATGACTTTCTGCGGCCCCCCGTCTAGAGACACCTAAACTCTAGCGGGCTCTGCTTTATTGAGCTCTCCTCTTCCGTGTCAGTCTCTTTATTAAGGCCACGTCCTGATTCGGGACTCTGCACCATCAGCTTGCTTGTCTCTCAGTCCTCATGGCTGAGCTCCAGCTATTCCCATTATGACTGCCCGTCAGATACACACACAAATAGAGCTCTTCCGTTTGCCCTATAGGACTCTGGGATTCTGTCCTCCTACCCTAAACTGGTAACTTAGCTATAAGGTTTTCCTAAGTGGCTAACCATTGCTTCTGCTGTCTAGGAGTTTGTCAGGGGGTCTCTGCTGCAGAGATGTGTTCCCACAGATAGTCTGGACAAGTTTGGGCGAGTAGGGTTCAAACCCTAGCCAGTGACATCCCTGTTTCCATCCGGCTTTTGTCCTGACTTTCATACTAAGAGAGAGAGAGCCTGGGCAGAGGAAAGCCCGGCGGCACGTTACCTGTGGGTCTGGATGTCGGCTCACTATGATGGGAACGGGGCCAGGGTCACAGTGGCTCAGGATTCTGTAGACTTCATTGAGGGTCATGCAGTGCACTGGAGACTCGTTGATTTCCACGATCTCATCACCACACCTGTGAAAAACACCCACAGGGACCTCAAAATAAAACAAATGACTGTAGCAGAAAGAGAGCCACTTCTCTATTTAATAACCTACTTCCTTCAAGGCTGCTCACGACATCTCAGCAAGTAGACTTTCTTTACCGCCTGACCAAAACTCGGAACAGGGTGGGACAAGCAGCCATCTGCTCCTGTTACTGTGGGCCATAGCGTGGCCAGTGTTTCACACCCAGAGCCCTCCAGCGTAGACAGAAGCTCACCTGTCTCTTTCCTTTGCCTTCTCCCATTGACCTGATCAAGACTGAGGATGCGGTTTACCCCTCCAGCCGATTAGCCAGGATGTAACTCATCACACCCTGGGCCTCGGTGTCCTCAGAAGGGGAGCGGCTAGGAGGAAGAACTGAGCAGCGTGTACTAAAGTAAAGGAAATGACGGAGGTGCGATGCAGCAGAGGTCCTTGTGAAGAGAAGCAAGGATAGCAGCCGAGGACTTATTTTAGTTCCAAGATGGGGCACTGGTTACTGTCAACTCCTGTGCTTTACATGAGTACACTGCAAAGGCCCTGAGAACCAGTGCAAACTTTAGGAGCTGGGGCCCAGGGCGAGCCCCTCTGGTTACTGGGGATGCACCTTTACAGGGGACAGTGTGACCCTGTCCTCATCTCTCTTTCAGAGTTCCAGCCTGGAGGTGAACACTTGTTCTGCCATCATGTGTTTCCACGTCACAGACTGACACGGAGTGGGGCGGGTCAGACACACGTGGACCTTCTGACGCTAGGAGTCACGATAACCTTTCTTCTTATATACTGACACCTCAGGTGTTTGCTATGTAACAGAAGACTGGCTGACGTAACCACTGACACAGAAAAAGAACCCAACTAGAAAAGACAGTGTTGCTGATATAAACCATCATGGCTGGTTGCATGTCAACTTGACACTAGCTAAAGTCACCAGAGAGGAGGGAGCCTCAACTGAGAAAATGTCTCCAGAATATCAGGCTGGAGGAAGCCTGAGGAGCATTGTCTTAATGGATGGGGAAGGACCAGTCCATTGTGGGTGGGGTCATCTCTGGGCTGGAGGTGCTGGGTTCTATAAGAAAGCAGGCTGAGCAGGACTCCAGTCTCCTGATTCTGCATCCCCTGTTGTGGCCCCCTGTTCCCTTCTGTGTTTCTACTAAGCTGAGCCCATTATCATGCTAAGATAATGTATGTTCTCTAGGAATAATGGAAGACCTCTGCCAGGTAGCACAGAACAGTCCTCACCCCACTGTGGGCCTCCGGGAGAGGGCAAAAGAGCTAAAGCCAGCATCCTAACTTGGCAGGGGGTCCTCCAACCCTGCAGCTAGATGCCCTGGCTCTGGAGCCAGGTTTCCCAGCTTCGCTGCTGGACCCCTATCCCTGCAGCTGTATCCCAAGCACAGTAGCAGTGGTTGTCCTGCAGAGGGCAGCACAGATCAGTTTCCAGCTCAGACCTGCTATCCAGACACCGCCTGAGCTGGGTTTGCCTTCCTACACTGCAGTCACGGAGAGGGGGAATTAAAGCAGGGCAAAAGTCTCCTGTTTACAAAAGCAGAGCATGTCCTCATGAAAGATACATTTGTCCCTCTGGCGGACGTCAGAATAGCTGTGCAAGTGTTGTACTGGCTTAAACCGAGATAACGATTTCTACCCAATCAGGTCGCTTGCTGTAGGCAGAAGTTCTATGGAGAGAGGCGGGACTGCAGCATCTATCTGAAATTATTCTGCCCTCTTGGCGAGGATGTGCATGAGCCACAGCTGGTTTGCTCAAAACACTCTGTTGTGCACAAGAGCTCACAGGAAAACCCTGCACCGTCTATGTTACTATGGATTCTGTGTCAGTCTAGTCTGAGTTAGAGCAAGCTTCCTTTGTTTTCTGTTGCTCTCTGACATTCTCGGGTGCCATGTTTCTTAACATACGCAGAGATTTCCGGGCTATCAGTAACACTGAACTCAATCGACAGCTTTGGTGTGGGGCTGCTGAGATTTTGTGTATCCCGCCCCTTTTCCCTATGCCCAGGTGATTGACATGGCTGTGGCTGTGCTACAACCGAGTCAAGCCTGAATCCTTCCGCATTTCTCCTAAGGCCAGCCTCAGATACTCCTAAAGGAAGCCAGTTTTCTCTGCTCTAAGCCAGGGGACCATTTAGGAAAAGAAATGGGGACCCACCGCAGCCGTCCATCCAGGTGCGCCACGGATCCAGGTGACAGCGTGTGAACGAAGATGCCCGAGATACATTGAAAGTAGGGGACACTACACAGGCCAATCCCCAGGCCAACACCAGCCTCTGGAATGCAGAATGGGGGAAAGGTGGGGAGCGTGAGCTTTCCTGGGGGGTAGGGGTCCCAGCCTAGTAGAAGTCTCTGACACCTGGCATCTTAGGCTAGGCAAGTGTCCAGGTCATGATGCTCATTCCACCCCTGTGTGTGGAGTGTCACTGTACACAGGATCCATTTAGGGACCAAGTGATGGGCAAAACAGACGGTGAGGAGGGTGTGTGGTAAGGTCAAGTGGAGAAACACTAGGAAATGAGAGAGGGGAGGCGGCAGGGAGGAGGATACAGGAAGGTGAGCAAGAGGAGGTGGGAAGAAGGGAGGAGACATTGATGAGTATTACACAGGAAGTAAAAGGGAATGAGCTAGGAAGTGGCGGGATGCCCCTCCAGGCCTCTGCGACGACATGTGGTGTAAACCATGGACAACAAAAACGAGCCAGGATGAGGAGATAGGCAGAGGTGGAGGCTGGGAGGAGGGTGCCTTGTTGCTGTGGGACCAGGAAGGCCGGTGTGGGCAGAACATGGGCAGGCATGGGGAGAGTGGGCTGAGGAGACAGAGGGCAGGTGTAAAGAAACAAACACTGTTTAACTTAGAAGACAATGCCACGGGACAGTCGGGAATGAGGAGGTGGCGTAATTTAACTACCATCTTTAGTAATATGCCTGGCTCTATGGAGAAATAAATACAGATGGGCAAGAATAGAAGCATGAAGGTCACTGGAAAGGCCCTGTGGGTACAAAGGGTGGCAGAGGGAGAAACAGAGGGCATGGAGTATATTCCAAAGGGAAGGAATAGAAGGAATGGATCAATAGATTGGCTCAAAGGTAGTCTTGAATTGAGTGACTGGTAGGTGACAACCCCACTCTCAAACAGGGAAGTCTGGGCAGGACTAGGCCTAGGAAGTTCTGCCCTGCAGGCACCCATGATGCTTATCACTGCACTTGAAGCCCAGCTCTGCCCTTAACAGTGTCCCTTGTCCCTCCAGCCTTTAAGAATTAGCCATGCACCTGGGATCACAGAGCGAATGGCTGCGGATCCCTGGATGTCAGCTTGATTAAAAACAAACAACCCTCCATTCATTTTGCAGGAACAAGAAAATGGGCCCAGAGAGGGTCAGTGCACTGTTCAAGGTCTCAGGATATTAGCTACAGAGTTCAGTCTGGCTCACTCCCCCCGCCGTGTGTGTGTGTGTGTGTGTGTGTGTGTGTGTGTGTGTGTGTGTGTATGTGTGTGTGTGGGGGGGGGTTCCCTGCTATATGCCTGCTAACTGTCTCACTAAAGACATAAAGACATTGTCTGGGTTAGCTAGGACAGGTACCTATTCCTAAGCCTGATAAGCTGAGTTTAATCATCAGAACCCACCCGGCAGAAAGAGAGAATCTCAGCCCCCACTAGCTGTTCCCTGTGTGGCGGATACACAAACACATACTAAATAAGCAAGAAGAAAGGAAGAGGGGATGGGGAGAGAGGCAAGTTCAGCTGGACAAAAATAGCGTCTGCTCGTCACCCGTTCCGTGCTGTCTCCCTAGGACAGCGGTGGGCACAGGCTGGCACAGCGCTCCTACCTTTCTGCAGAGACACCTCCACCATGATCCTGTAGTTGGGCTTGGCAGTGCTGGCAGGGGACGCGGGGCTTTCCAAGGAGAAGGGGCTGCTGTCCTGGGCACCGCACGTGCTGGAGCTGAGGGAGCGGCACAGAGGGGGCGACAAGTGGCTGCACAAGGAAGGGGGTGCCGTTAGGCGGGTCCTCACTGTCAGGGTCAGAAGCCCCTTCTTGGCTTGCTGGAAAAGAGTGATGGTATTTGGAGCCATTCTCAGACAGGTGGGAAAAAGAAAACAGACAGCCAGGAACGATGATTGCTGTTCTCCGAGGAAACGCAGGTGTGTGTGTCTGTGTGTGTGTGTGTCTGTGTGTGTGTGTGTGTGTGTGTATGCATAGCATACAAACATGTGACAACTTACACAAGACACGTACATACACACACATGTACCCAGAGTATATATGTTATATGATATGTGACATGGGTGCTTACCCAGATAGACTCTTGAACTGAACTAACTGGATGGAGATGCAAAATACCTTTTAGTGATTCTTTACAAACTCAAAAAGGCAGTGGTGGTGCACGCCTTTAATCCCAGCACCCATGAGGCAGAGGCAGGCGGGTCTCTGAGTTCTAGCCCAGCCTGGTCTACAGAGCAAGTTCCAGGACAGCCAGGGCTACACAGAGAAACTCTGTCTCTAGCCCCCTTCCAAAATAACCTCAAAAATTAAAACCATATCTATAAATCTACTATTATAAAGACGCATGTTTTGAGACAGTTTTATAAACCTCTAGTAGTCTGAATGTCCTGATTCTACTAACATTTGTAGAGGATTTTCCTTAATGCTGTGCCCGAGGGCAACGTCGACTAGGCAAAGGCTAGGTCCCTGCAAAGGGTCAATTTTTAATTTTGTGGCCTCAGAGGAAGGAGAGGAGGCTAGGTTTGACTTCACTGCTGAGGGCCTCAGACTGTGGACAGAGGCTAAAACGTTACCTTGAACTTCTGCAAGGCATCCTGGTGTGTTAGGCCAGCCATTGATTCACCATTGAGTTCCAGGATTTCATCGCCTGTCGAGGGAGAGAAACGTGGAAGCTAGCAAGCTTTATTCAGGCTTTCGGGATATACTCGGGGCCTTGGGCCTTGTCCCTAGGCCTGCCAAGCCTAGCCCTTGGCCTTTGGAGTTTGACACACTCGAGCACTGTCTGGGCCACCAATCTCAAGTGCCAACTTTGCCATTCGGCTTTAACAGTGTTTCCCAACAGCTCGTCATAACTGCTTCTTTTTAGCTCAGATACTGTTTAGTTTAGTGTGTCTATGTGTTACGAATCAAGGCTGCAGAGCTCAGAGTGGTGGGCCGCGCTGCAGCCAAAGGGAACGATGGCAGAACTCGACCCTTGTCACCAGAAGACTCCATATGACTGAGAACACACGCGCGGGGAAAGTATGTCAAACGACCCCAAGCATGCAATCCCAATACACAGGCTACAGGATCACCAGAAGTCGGAGGCCAGCCTGGGCTACTTATCGAGTCCAAGGCTAGACAGGGCTACAAAATAAACAGAATTAAAACATAATTAAGTGTGTGCTGAGAAAGGGAGAGGCAAAGCCAAAACTTCAGAATGTCCGCTCTTAATTCCACCAGAGCTGAATCTAAGCCATTAAAATATCTGTCCCCAAAGGCCAAATAACCCAGTTCTGGGCTTGTCTGCCATGTCCCTCTTTTGGTCGTGTCTGGAGAACATTGATGAGCCTAGGTTGTGCTAGATCTATTTCACACAATCGTTTTCTGGAAGGAGAAGCAAAGCCAGCCATTCGTGGTGTGGTGTGCACAGCAAGCCCATCATCACCAGCATGCTCCCCCAGAGCCGTTGTGAGCACGCGCACCACTTTTGAAAACAATTAGGCTACTTCTTAATTCTAAACCAGGAATGGGCTGGTTGGAATTCTGTTTTTATTATTGCTATTAACTAAGGGAGATAACCCTACCCTGCACCATTTCCCCCGTCAAAACATTGATGGTTTCCAAAAGTCCAAAAGTAACAAAACACCAAAGCACACACTTTGGATACGGGCCTACTCTTCCCTTCTCCTGCCTCCTCTTCTCTTCCTGATCTTGCCTGGGCTGCTCCTGTAGACCTGCTCTTGGTCCTTTCCCGCCCCCTCTCAGTCCCTCCCCCCTCCACACCTCTGTGGTTCTTTAATCCACTCCTTCCCAAAGATCCCCTCTTGGCGACCGCTTTTCAGTGGGCTGTCGGACAGCGCCATCTAGTGCTCAGCCAGGCACATCGCCCTCCTGCAGTTCCCACTTCTTCAGCCTTTTCCTCTTCCTCCTAGGCCTCTTCCTGTTCTTCAGCTGACTGAAACTGGAAGCTGTCACACGTCCTCATTACCCACTTACTGCCTTTTCCCAGGCCTCGGCTGTTCTCATTGACTCTAGTCCTTGGAAGGGTTACTGTTCCAGACAGTCTCAAGAGCAGGTGACAGCCTCTGGTGCCAGGCTCCCGTGCCAGCCTCTGACCGGCTCACCTGCTACCTGCCTCTTGTCAGCCACTGCATCCTATACACCACTTCCTGACTCACCCAAGGCCACTCTATCCAGTGCCTCCCACTGCCCGATGCCGCACTGTGCTTGGGTTGGCAGTGTTTTCTGTAGAGAGCCAGATAAGTGTGTGTGTGTGTGTGTGTGTGTGTGTGTGTATGCATAGCATACAAACATGTGACAACTTACACAAGACACGTACATACACACACATGTACCCAGAGTATATATGTTATATGATATGTGACATGGGTCACATATCTTTGCAAGTCTTACCATTTCTGTTTTGATGACTCAACACAGAGTTGGAACATCAAGGCAGCCATGGCCTCACATGAAAGAACATGGCTGAAATTTGAATCTTGTCATAATTTGTATGCCGCAAAAACAGCAAGATAGAATTTTTTTGAATTAAATTTTATTAATCTTGTGTGTTGTGTGTGTTTGTGCGTTTAAGGGCTTGGTTTTCTGTTTGTCTTCAGAGACAGGATTTCTCCGTGTAGCTCTGGCTGTTCTGGAACTCATTCTGTATACCAGGCTGGCCTCAAACTCACAGAGATTCACTCGTTTCTGCCTCCTGAGTGCTGGGATTAAAGGCATGCACCGTCACAATTTTTCTTAATCCTATCACTGGGTTCTTTTAATTAATTGATTGACGGATGATTAATTGATGTGTATAGACATTTTGCCTGTATGTATATCAGTATACCACATGTGTGCTTGGTACCCTTGGAGACCAGAAGAATGATAGTCTGCTCCTCGCTATGATGGCGTCCTTGAGGAGAGAAGTCTCCCACTAGAGATACGCACTCCTCCCAACCACAGAAGAATACTCTGAAAGCCCCAGATGCATTTTCAGCTCTCGGTGCCTCCTGAGACGCAGTTCTGGACTATGCTTCTCACCTCTCAGCCACACTCGGAGGGGGAGGAAAGGAGGCCTACCTTCCTGGAGCCGTCCGTCGGCGGCAGCTGCACCTCCAGCAAAGATGCTCTTCACGTAAATCCCAATGGGACCATAAATGCTGTCCTTCCCCCCAACGATGCTGAAGCCCAGGCCCTGGGGAAAGAAGAGGAGGTCAGATGGAGAGTATCCCAGCTGTTTCTTAGACAGGACTTTTCTCTAAGGCCCTGCCTAAGCCCTGAAGAAAGGAATTGGGGAGGAGACAAAGTTCCTTTAGTTCTGTGGGGTGGTCTCAGGAGTTAACCAGGCAGTGTGGTTAGCAGCTTGTGGCCAGTTTGGACTATGGAGTATGAGAGGCTTGCCCACAAAGCTGGCAGAGGGGTGCAGGGTAGAGACTAATGCTCCATTCTCTCTGCTTGAGTATTTCTATCCAATCGCCTCCTCTGATATTGTTGTGAAATAAGGTTACAGAATTCACAGGCTGTACTTGAAAATAAAATACGATGCCCAGAAACATCAAGGAGACGTTAATGGCATTAATAGTAACAGCTACACCCAGGGACACATCCTTTCTGCTACCAAAGGCCCCTTGTTCCCTCCATCCTGGATCCATCCGGTCTCCTGCCATAGGACGCCAGTCACCTGGTCTTTCTGCAGGTGCTATTCTCCCTGTCATTATTTCTAGGTCATTCTCAGAAGCCGACCAACACATCCTAGGATTATGTCGGGGAACAACACTGTGGTGTCCTCAGAGAGGAAATGATCACAGTGGAGCTGGAAGAATCAGCATTGCTTAAACTCCAGCGAGTGCCTGCGAGCTTGGGTTTGCCCCCTCTGTTGTGCTCAGTGTCCCACCGCCCTGTTCCCACTCTTCCCTAGATGACAGCTCCTAGAAGTCAATGCCCCAGCGCTTCCCATTGGTGATGATCTTTGCTCACCTTTGCTTGGCCCTTCATCAGCACGATGTTGGAGATGACTGAAGCCTGCAGACCCCCAGACAGCTGCCCAAGCTGAGCGGTGCTCAGTGACCGAGTTGGTCTTGTAGTGCCCTGTCATGAAGAACCCGAGAGGGCAGGAATGAGTCACCAGTGACATCAGCCAAGAAGAGCCCCGCCCTCTACCTCCCAAGGGTCGCACTTGGGAAGGAAGCTTTATCTAAGGTGGCCTGGCTGCAGATCAGCAGAGAAGGCTCACACGTGCTTGCGAAGGGGTAAGCCAGGGGTAATAATTCAGACCATACTGCCCCCAGAATAAGCCCTGGAGGCCAAGTGAGACCTTCAGTTGAGTTTGAGACATCCCTATATACTGTGTTCAGCTCAAAGCATGTTTACCAAAACCTCTGCTTGTGCCAGGCACGGGGCAGTAGGCAAGGAGTTTAGAACCCCAAGACTCAAAAGAAGAACTTTAATTCCAGGGAAGGCGGAGGGAGGTTAACCAGCTGCCTCAAAGAAGCGGAGGGCATCAACCACGAGCAGTTTTGTGTCCCAGAACCCCAGTGGGGAGCAGTGTGGCTTAGTGGTAATGCTGTCACTTCAGAAGCCATATCCATGTCCCAGAGTGTTCTCCTGGCTCTGCTAGTTAGTTACCCGCTAATGACCTTGGAGAAGTGACTTTGTCCCTCTCTGCCTCCGTTTCCTCCAGAAGATCATTTTCAAGAGGACTTACCTGTGTGCATGGTGTCAAGGAATAATTAACTGTGCTAACTATGCAGGTGTTGAGGGCGGGGCTTCGTCCCCAGGAAGTAATGACACATCCTTCTTTTGCTATGTGCTGCGTTAGCAGTCTGCAGCCCAGGAACACGCTAGTGCTTCCTACCTGGTCACCAAGCCAACATGTTAGCTGAGGGTGTGTAAGGGAGAGTGTGTAAGAGTGTGTAAGGATCCTGCTCACTAAGATCTGACGCTGCCAGGCGAGTCACATATGTAACTAGCCTGTAGGGACCCTGGAGTGGATTTGGGCTTCAAGACCATCATTCCCTGAAGAAACAGCTCATCTTCTCCTCCCCCCCCTTCCCTCCTTCCTCTTCCCGCTTCTCCCCTGCTATTCCCTTCCCTCTTCTTTCCTGTTGCTGGTCTGAAGCTGTTGATACTTGGCTAGGCACAGTGACCACACCTATCCCAGGTTTTGTAGCCCTAAACCAAGGCTGTCCCTCCCTGCATCCCAGAAACAACCCTTCGGGGATCCTGCTTTGCTGCCTCCCTTGGAAGCCTCTATGCAGACAAGGTGAGACCACGAGGGGCCATCAGCAATGGTTAACTAACTTCTCAGTGTTGCTGGTCACGAGATGAAGACGTTCAGAGAGTCAAACCCCTGTCTCTGTCTCTGGCCCCTGCCTCTGTGGGGGATGGGTGTGTCTGGGACCCACATATTGGAAGGAAAAAGCCTGCTCCCATACTTCTGCCTTCCACACTCACACTGTTGCATCCCCACCACTCCCACCTAAAAAACACACACTCACAAATAGGAAATGAATAAATGTTAAAAAAAATGATACAACTTCAAGTCTCAATTTTGCTACATACTAGCACCGTGAAAGATAATAAACTCCTTAGTTTATCAAATCCTGAGTTCCCTAGTCTTCTCACCTCAGAGTTATTGTGCAGGTGAAATAAAGGGATTCTCAGGATGCTTTAGACCTTGAGAACTCTGTGGGGGCAGTGGGGGACAGGGATGCTGTTCTCTATGGGCTCCTAACAGCATAGAAGCGACAGTGGTTGCATGTACCTGGCCCAAGGGAGGCTTGACAGATAGTCCTTCCAAATGATTTGTGCCTAGCAGGGTGCCTTAGCAAACTCAGTAAGCTCTCTGTCGTCTGTGAGCAGAAAAGCGCTAGTGTGATCACACAGCCTCCGTTCCTCCCATGTCTCCAGGCCCCTCCCCTCCATCTTACCGAAACCGGGTAGTCCAACTGTTGAGAGAGAGACTTCCTGTTGCTACAGAGAGAGTACGGTTGCCTGTCAGTGGGAGCTGCAGATTTCTTGGCTATTGGAAAATCAATTTCTCCTGCGCAATAGGGATTAACACCTAAACAGAGATGGACGGGGTGGGGGGAACAAACAGGAAGAAATCATTTGTGTGCACTCAGATATCAGCCTCGTCCATCAATCGCCAGCCCCTTCTTTAGGTGAGGGTCTGTGAGGGCAGAAACCATCCAGCACCTAGGATGGTTGGTGCTGTCCTCAAGGCTGCAGAAGACCCATGGTAATGACCTCTACCAGATGAAAGAGAGAAAGAGAAATAAGGACAGAAAAATAGGTTGCCGTTTGGAATGAGTTTCAGTAGATTGACTACAGAGCCATAGGCAAATCCAGTGTGAGGTGCTGAGGCCATGCTGAACTGGGCTCTGCCCTTTCTGACCCAGGTAACTAGTGTGCTTTTGGGTGCTCCATAGCTTCTATGGATTCAGATCTGCATAAACAGAGGCCAGAGCAGGACATAGTTCATTCTCCAAAACTGGCTGTTCTGGGTCCTCCTCTGGGTACTCTGCCTGAAAATATTTGTGGATGTATACAAGGCGATAGAAAAATGCATCAAAATTATCATCTTCAAAGTGGGGGAGTTCAAACCTGCAATGCCTACCGCACTGGCTCGATTGATACCAAATGTGGTTAGGACCCCAGCTCAGAAGCCCAAGCAGTTTTAGAAAGAGAAGCTGTAAGTTGAGATGAATATGTAACAATAATAATAAATTTATACTTTAAAGCTAAGTCGAATTATGAACTGGAAAAGTTAATTGCCAAAGGAACTAAAAATGGATAACACTAAGTTCCTCGGCTCTCATAAAAGGGATGATTTAGAAATTTTATTCTGAAGTATTTATTCAGTAATTAAGTTTAATAAATTAGTTAGCCACTTTGAAATTCTTAATAGTTTTGCACAGACTCCCTTGGTTTCGTTCTAGACAGAGGCCCCTGCAAAGTGTGTAACCAGTACCAGGTGCAGAACAGGGCAGAAAAGCAGTCACAGGCAGGATGGAGAAGCCTGTGCAATACATATTTAAAAGAATAATAGTAGCCCAGTGTGAAGTGGTTGATCATGTCTGCTGCTGAAGGAATGGCAGGTTAGTGTGGCCGTGTGGTCAAAGTCCTTCAGCTGTATCTACCGACCGTTTAAACCAAAATTTAACTCCCAGGCCGTTACAAACAAGAAACCAAGTTATAAAAGTCTCCAAACAGGCCATTTAAGGACGGCTCGTAGTACCACAGAGAATGAGGCTCGGAGAGACGAGCAGCTTCCCCAAAGTCACACAGATAATCACTTCCAAGCAAGTTAGATCCCAATCTAAGCATAATGGCCCTCAAATATGGTGTCTTTCATTTTGCTTTGTGTTTTGGGGGTGAGTGTGGGGGTGAGATTGAGACAGGCTCTGCTGTAGCCCAGCCTGGCCACACGCTCAATGTATATAGTCCAGGCAGGCTTTGGACTCCTGATCATCCTACCTGCATGGCCCACATGATGGAACTACAGACGCCACCACACTCAGCCTTCAAGCCTTCTCAGTCATCAGCCACTCCCTCCTGTGTGGTTGTCACTCAGCATTCATGGGCATCAATTGCTTCCAGGACCCCTCCCCCCATAGATACCAGGATATGTGGGTGATTTTCCATATTTTGTATAAGTTTACTACATTATTATCACATAGTAGAGGCAATTAAATGCACTACGTATGCTGGATTGTTTAGAAGACAATGGGGAGAGAAAAGAATCCACACATTTTCTATAAAAATGTTATTTTTTTTAAAGTAGTTCCCATTTACAGATATGGAGGCTAAATGGGGTTCCCTTCAGGAATCAACATGGGTGCAAAAAAAAAATCATGTGTAAAGTAAACAGTAAGGATTATGCTAATGAAAGACTAAAAATAATGAGAATGTTTAATAAAAGGGAGTTGTTAACTAGACTATAAATGTTCATACAATTCCACTCTAAACACGGTGTTTAGAGTAGAATTTCCAATGACTTGTGCACACACGTTTTCTGTAGCCACATGGGAAGAGCATGGCATTAACTGAAAATGTTAGCCCGGCTTCGTGTTAACACCTTCAGCGCGAGCTTAATTTCGCCACGCCTTTCTCCACTCTTCTGATTCTATTTACAGCGCTCACGAGTCCTCGGGTCTTCTGATCTCAGCCCCTGTCATGTGACAGGTGAGCAAAGGAGGCTGGGGTTGCAGGGGAAGCTTGCTCAGCACAGGAATTACGCCAGCACTCAGGATAGGAGCAAAGGTTTTTTTTCTCTTCCCCAGACCCGATCTCCCCAGCATATCACTCAGCCAAAGGTGCTGTCCACATAGACATGGCCAGGTCAATGTAGAACCCCTTTAGCTGTCTGGGAAGCACACCTATGAAGCATGCTCTCTGAGAGACAGACAGTCAACTTGGTTTACCCTTGATAACCCAGGAAGGACCCAGCCCCCTAGGCTCCCGACAGCAACAACAGTCCTGATGTTCAGGAGCAGGTAAGTCCCTGTGGTGGGCTGGATGAGAGCATCCCCACAGGCTCATGCATTTGAACATTTGGTCCCCAGTTGGTTGGGCTGTTTGGGGAGGTGTAGGTCCATTGGAGGAAGGCAGTGTGGTCCATTGGAGGAAGGATGAGAGGCAGTCTTGAGAGTTTCGACTCTCGTTTCCAGTTCTCTCTCTGCACCATACTCACATCCCCTTCAAAATGTGAGCTCTCGACAGCCTATTCCTGCCACCATGACTGTTTGCTGTCTCCTCCTGCCACTATGGACTCTAACCCTCTGGAACTAGAAGCCAGAATAAACACATTCTTTAAGTAGCCTGGGTCACAGTATTTTCCACAGCAACAGAAAAGGAACGAGTACAACCCTGTTCCCGAAGATATTTTGACAAGATACTCACTGGTGGAGTTGCTGCGTGTCCTCTGGTGGCAGACTTTAGGGAACAGGAAGCTACTACTTTGTGCTTCTGATTTTCCAGTCTTTTCTCTGGAGGAAGTTGTAGAAGGTTCCTGTGAAAACAGTTTCCATCTTTTTTATTCAGCAAATTAAAAATTGAAATGAATGCTTAGCATAATGGGGCATGGATGTAGGAAGTTCTTCTGTTTATGTATTGCTTATATTGATTGATGAATAACGCTGTTGCGGCCAATGGCTTAGCAGAGTAAAGCCAGGCAGGAAATCTGAACAGAGATAGAGGGGAAGAGTAGGCAGAGTCAAAGACACACAATGTAGCTACCAAAGGAGAAGGACGCTGAACCTTTCCAGTAAGCCACAGCCTCGTGGCGTTACACAGATTAATAGAAATGGGTTAATTTAATATATAAGAGCTAGCTAGGAATATGCTTGAGCTATTGGCCAAACAGTGTTGTAATTAATATAGTTTTCTGTGTGATTATTCAGGTCTGGGCAGCGGGGAAACTAAAGTGGAATCTGTGTTTACAGGCATGGACCAGAGAAATACCTGTTGATTTGTCTATCTCTCTACTGAAACAGCAGGCACCTTGAAGGCTGGGATTTAGAACCATTCTTAATCATTTATTCCAGATAAACATTTGCTTAACTAAAAGGTACTTAACAAATAGAAATTGCATAGTTATTAAACAAATGCTACAATGTCAAATGCATATGTCAGGGTCTTGATTACACATGGGGAGTTCAGCAGTGATCTAGACAGGCAAGGACCTGACGTTGGATAACCGACATTTTAGTCAAGAAAGGCTAACAATAAACAAAGGTGAAAGATCACTACAGAGAATGACAAGTGTTCAGTCAAAAGGAATAGAAAGTGTCCTGAACAGAGAGTCTTGGAGACCTGTACTAGAGATGACGGGGGTGCTACATCGCCCTGAGACAGGCACTCACAAAATTACTGCTGGGCAAGTACAGAGTTTTAAAGTATTGAATCATCCAAGTGTTCTCCTGGGTATTATGATTTTATTATATTGCTGATTTCTATTTGCCAGCATTTAATTTAGAAACTTAAAAGTCAATATCAAGCCGAATTATTTACAATCCTCTTCTATTTCTGCCTTACCATATTGAATTATTTCACTTTTTTTATCACAATGATTTTATAGGAATAGCTTCTAGGACTTGGGAGATGGCTCAGTCTATGAAGAGCTTGCCACCCAAGGACAGGGACTTAAGTTTGGATCCCCAGTACCATATAAAAAGCCAGGGATAGCAGCTTATGCCTGTGATCTCAGTGCTGGGGAAGCAGAGGCAGGTGGACCCTATAGCCCATTGGTCAGGTCTTGCTGAGTCAGTGAGATCCAGCTCCAGCTTTGTCTCCTGTCTCCAAAAAGTAAGGTGTAGAGGGAATGAGGAAGATAGTCAATGTTGACTTCTGATGTCTGTATGTACACACATACACCATACCACACAACATACCACACACAAACAACACAACACACAACATACCACATACACACATGCCACACAAACCACACACACTCAAACACACAAACACACACCACATACACACTCATACACATACACATACACACACACACACACACACACACAAACACACACACACCACACATGCAGAGTTTCCATTGTACTGAGTATGTTAAATAACCTAATTAGTCTCATCTCTCTACCAGGGTGGAAGAAACCATCTGGCTCTTCCTTGCATGAACAAAAAACATCTGGAAGAACTCTCCAGCCCCCCCCCTCCTTTCCCTGAGGCACCAGAAGTGGAGAGTGAGGGGCACAGAGGCTGGCAGAGAGAGTGAAGGAATTACTTTACTTCTGCTTCTAGGTCTGTTCTCTTTTGTAACTTTACAAACGCTGTGACAATTGTTGAATCACATTGGCGTCCTCACTTTCTATTGCAACTGTGTGTGTGTGTGTGTGTGTGTGTGTGTGTGTGTGTGTGTGCTTCAGGGAAGCAGTAGGTAGAAAACTCCATAAACATAGGGAAGTCCACAGCTGTCGAGTTTGAACGACCAGGTAAATGATTTGGATATTTGTTATTGGACCTGGAAGCTATAGCTAAAGATAGTTTAGGTGTTTAGGGGTGGGCACTTAATGTTGCAGTGTCCTGGAGACTCCTAGTCTACCTGACGTGACTACCTTTTTGAGAAGGCAGGTATGGCAGGGGCTGGTTAATTCTGTGTGCTGAGTGGCTACAATATTCAACACCTGGTGTGTGGCCCAGGAACAGAGAATCCCCCTTGCTCTGCCTCTCATTGGGTATCTCTGGCATCAGCTGGCCTCAGCCGACCTCAGCCAGCCTCAGCCGGTCTCAGCAGGCTGGCACTGAAGACACGGCTGGCATTTTCCCCACAAGTTTCATGGCTTTCCTCTCCCCAGTTGTTGATGGTAGGCTAGTAAGCCTTTCTGAGTCCACGCCCACCTGCACTATGACACACAGAAACTTCTCACGGGATCCAGAACATGGTTAGCCCCCTTCCATGGCTACTGTTCAGACAATTGTTTCTCCAGAGGTGTATATTTCTTTTGAGTTTTGAAAGACTTTTCTGCCCGGTGGCGGAGTTAACCAGGTGAGTGTCGTAAGCAATCTGGATCCAGAAGTCCACTAACAGACTTTCAGGAATAGAGCTAAATCCAGTCTGACACAAGAATTCATGCAAGAAACCACAAATCAATTCCCTTTTATTTCCTTGGTAAGCCGCCGCTGTGAAAACAGATGAAGTCTGGGCGGCCTCCTAGGCTGTCATTTTTCTTTTCAGCAGCAGATGGCGCTGTGTTAGCCTGCGCAAAATGACCCATCTTTAAGGGCGCCAACCCGGGAAATTCCTGACACGTGACCAAAGCAGTGATTAGATACAGGAGAGACTTGATTTAGCTGAGCTCTTGAGACTCTGATTTTCAAAATTAAGTATGTGATCTGCTTTTCTGAGCACACTGGAATATCCAGCCTGATTTCCAAAAGACACTTCTTAGTGATGGCCGTGGCAGGAGGTTGCATCCCAGCTCTAATGTGAAGGGTTCCCTCTAGTAGTCTCCACTTCCTGCTCTCCAGTGAGAGGACGTAAGTCGCGATCTAGTGTGGCCTTGGGACCTCCGCAGGCCTGCTAAGCACAGCAGCTAACTGGTCTACTTGCCCAAGGGTGACCCTTATTCTTATTCTTGAAGCCCCTCTGAGACGTGAATTCAGTCTGTGTATTGCCACTTCCAAATGTTTGATAATTTGAAAGTAAATACTTAAAGTGGATGCACACAGGACATGGCCTGATAAGCTTCTTTTAAAACAGTGTTTAGAAGAGTTATTTTAGTGTACTTATACTTGTGCTTGTATCTACAAGTTCTGAAATATTTTACAATAGTCTGACTATAATAATGTAAAAAGTACACTGGAAAGGGCTAGAAACAGATACACTGAAATAGCAACATTCATTCAAGAAGCGTTTGCTAAGAACTTGCCGTGTACTGGGTTCTCGTCTTCCCAGTTGTGATAACACACAATAGGCGAGACCCACAGGACAACGGTTCCCATGAATGAGGAAGGGTGTAGTTGAATGATGAAGCTATGTCTGCATTTTCCTTTCTTTTTATTTTATATGTGTATGGACTTGTGTGTGCGTGTGTATGTGAAGGCGACTTGGATGTTATGCCTCAGGAGCTCCTCGTCTTGGTTTGGAAGACACCACTTCTCCTTGATCTGAAACTCGTTAGCCTAGGCTGGCTGGTGAGCAAGACTCGGCTGTCTACTGTGCTCACCCCCTCAGCGATGGAGTGACATTCACATCACTAGGAGACCCGCCTTTTCGCTTCTTAATGTAGACTCTGGGGGTTTGAACTAAGGTACCCCCCACACACAGTAAGCTCTCTACTGGAAGCTGTTTTCCCAGTACTTTCTCCCCCTTTAGGAACAGGGTCTCATGTAGCCCAGGCTGACCTTGAACTCCATATGTAGCCAAGAATAACCTTAAACTTCTGATCCTCCTGAGTACTGAGATTACAGGCCCAAACCACCACCCCCGTTTAATGTGTTAACATTGCATATTTTCTAGGTTTTCTACCGTATTTGTCCTTTTAATTGGGCCCAAAACAAATTACTAACATGACATTTATTTCAACTGTTACAATAGTAGGATTTTTTTTTCTTTATAAAATCCCTAATCCAAAATAAAAATTGTCTGGCTAGTCAAACCAAGATGGCAGGAGAATCAGAGGGAATAGAACAAACCCATTTTTTCCTGGATTGAACAATAAAAGAATGCTCTGTTCACATGAGGGGTTCACTTTCTGACATTTTCAGTGTTGGTTGAAGAAGGCCTGATCCAAAAGAAGTCTTGCCATCTTGCCATCTTGGTCTTCCACAGGACTTCACAGTTCCCAGAGCACATTCCTGCCTCATGACTTTGCTCTCCGTGGAAGTGCGACCATGCCCTTGAGTCTGTCTTCCTTACCAGTCCGTGTTCCCTAACCAGAGTCACCTCTGATGTAAGTCTCAAGGCAGCTGATCCTTCCCCTCAGCCATGTGGCCAGTGTCTGGCCTGACAGAAGGCAAAAAGTTGCATCAAATCAGGGCCACGTCCTCAAGCTTCTGGATAACTGTGTGAAACTGAGGTACATCTCTTTAGCCTTCTGGGAAGGGAACAGTTTCCCTAGATTCCACCGCGGCAGGAATGGAGACACACTGGTGGATGAAGATCAAACTAAAGTGGCAATTTTGCATCGAGTGTGAGAAGACATGCATCCTAAAAGTTCCTGAGCAAGGCAATGCAGGTGTTTATAGACGCTCTGTGGTTGGCTCACCAATGCAACAGTGCCCCGTGTGCTCTGAGTTCATCTCACTGCCAAGCTGGAGGCTGAGTGGAACAGCTGATAAAGGGTTTGTTATGGAAGATGAGAGCCCGAGTTTAATCTCTAGGACTCACAAAAAAAAAAAAAAAAAAAAAAAAAAACTCCTGGCGTGATGGTGAGCTTCTAAGCTCAGCACTGGGGATGTAGACACAGGAAAAGCCCTAGGCTCGCTGACTGCCCAGTCTATCCTATCAGGTGACCTCCAGGCTAATGTTGAAATCTGTGTTGGAGGAGGTAGATGGCGTTTGTGAGGATGACACCCCAAGGTTGTCCTCAAGCCTCCACATGCACACACACACGTACATGTGTGCACTCATGTGCACACACACACACACACACACACACACACACACCCATGTGTATATCCCCCCCACACACATGCATTTTTCAAGAAGAAGTTGGAGAGATGGCTCAGCAATTTAAGCACTGGCTGATTTCCCAGAGAGAATCAGGGTTCAACTCCCAGCATCCACATGGCAGCTAGCAACCATCTGTCACTCCAGTTCTTCCAATACCTTCCTCTGGCTTCCATGATGCATGCATGCACACAGTGCACAGATGTGTGTGCAGGCCAAACGCCCGCACACATAATATAAAAGAAATCTCAAAACAAATGTTTTTGAAGATGTCAAATTTGGTGGCCTCCCCCTGAGACATGAGTGACGAGATGGAAGATGGGGTCATGAGACCAGCAGTCTTGACTTTTTCATGACTCTAGACATGCTGCATCGTTGCTCAGACTCAGTTTCCCTTTCTGTAAGCTGAGAGGCAGACTAGCCATCTGTCACCATCACTTGGAGCGCTGCGCTTTCTAATGCAACTGAGGATTATGTTCAAAGCCTCTGAGCTGCTTTCCTTTTCTGAAATGATCACATATGAAAAAATGATTCACAAGACTCAAACGGCTTCCCTTGGCTCCCAGGGGAAGCCTGGCCACTCTTGGACAAGCATGTCCTGGGTGGGGCAGCTCCTCATCAAAGGAGTCTCTGTAGGAGCCCTGAGAGCAAGTCCACAGAGTCCTCCCTCTGCAATACACAGAACAGAACACTTCTGTTCCTGTTCCCAAGGTGGGGCTTCTCTCCACGCTGGGGCTTTGTCACTGCGGTCAAAGGGCTAACACAGTCATTAGAACACTCTTCCCCTTGTTCTCACCAGAGACTGTGGTCACGGCAGCCATTCTGTGTGCAATGCACGCCACCATTACCTAGACATCCATCTCTCCACCAACCCGGTCACAGTGGGACCAAAGGGCCTTGTGTGGTCCACTGTCCAGCAAGCTCTTCACAGTACTTTTGCCAACATTAAGATCAGTCCTATTGCTTCTAGGGACAAACAGCCGACTCTAAAAATGGAAAGATACGCAGTCCTCTTGGAATGAGAGGATAACCCAGAATTATTGTAGGAGGAATTCGGGGGCATTGTGTCCTGCAAGCAAACTGACTGCAGAGCCTGAAGTTCTCTCAAGGCTTATGAGTCCTATTGACCCACTGGGAGAGATCATTTTGCATGTGGACTGCTCACTGGCATCAGTGACAGACTTGACACTCTGGAGCTTGCTGGCGGCCTTCCTCCTCAACGGAAACTTTCCTGTTTTCTTTTGAACGGAGTTGCTGTGACCGCTGCCTCTGAGGGACCCACACAGCATAACCCAATCATCCCCAGCAAGGTCCATTTCCTGTGGTTGGGTTGACATTGCGGCAACAGGCTTTGATTTTTAAATCACAAGGACACACAAGCAGACTCCAGCAGATCGGTTCTGGGCCACCACCTGGTCATACGGATGATGTCCCCTGTCTGGTAGTCTCAAGGGGGAAGGGACAAGCACAGCCAGGACTTCCCTCTGATGTCCACTCCCCTTCTCCACAGCACGACCACTGTCACCAGGTCCTTCTAATTCCACCTTCTCAAGCCTCCCCAGCACGCCATTCCCACTCCTGTCCCGGTCAAGGTCCTGGCCCAGATCGCCTACTACAGTGGATCTGATACCGTGAAAAGAATATTTCTAATAAACGCTGCCAGGGTAGACCCATTTCCACACACGAGGACATGAGTTGGACTCCGTGCTCAGGCCATGCGCACAGAGTAACTGTTTACAAAGGGGGTCCAGAAAGGGTGCAGGGAAAAGGCAGAATATGTGCAAAAGGACACAAGTTGTGGAATAGGATCTGAAGCCAATGTTTTTTATAGTTTCAACTCTATCATTTCTGAGGGCCAGGGAGGTCAGGTGATGAGTAAATGCATAAAGATGCATTGATGGTCAAAGTGTGGAACTCTAATCTAATGCATTGATGGTGAAAGTGTGGAGCTCTAATGCATTGATGGTGGAAGTGTGGAGCTCTAATGCATTGATGGTGGAAGTGTGGAACTCTAATATAATGCATTGATGGTGAAAGTGTGGAACTCTAATCTAATGCATTGATGGTGAAAGTGTGGAACTCTAAT
>NC_022023.1:13503331-13550416 GCF_000317375.1 Microtus ochrogaster
GTGGAGCTCTAATCTAATGCATTGATGCTGAAAGTGTGGAGCTCTAATGCATTGATGGTGAAAGTGTGGAACTCTAATCTAAGCACCACAGCTTCAGAAGGGCCACTGCAACTCTTTCCTGAGGTGGATGGAGGTGGGGGCTGGGCAAGTCTTTGAGTGGCTGCTACCTTAATCTAGGTCTGGGATATTTTCATTTTAGAGGTGGTTGAACTCACCTTTTGAGGACTTTTTTTTCTTTTACTATAAAATTACTTTATGCCAATGACCTCTAGATGAAATTCAGTATAGCTCTTGAGGTCCTAGCTAAGAGCAATAAGACAACAAAAGGAGATCAAGGGGATACAAATTGGAAAATAGGAAGTCAAACTTTCACTATTTGCTGATGATATGATAGTTTATACAAGCAACCCCAAAAATTCTACCAAGGAACTTCTACAACTCATAAACACTTTCGGTAATGTAGCAGGAGACAAGATTAACTAAAAAAAAAAAATCAGTAGCCCTCCTGTACACAGATGATAAAAAGATTGAGAAAGAAATCAGAAACAGTACCCTTCACAATAGCTACAAATAGCATAAAATATTTCTGAGTAACTCTAACCAAACAAGTGGAAAACCTGTATGACAAGAACTTTAAATCTTGGAAGAAAGAAATTGAAGACACCAGAAAATGAAAAGCTCTCCCATGCTCTTGGGTAGGTAGAATTAACATATTAAAAATGGCAATCTTACCAAAAGAAATCTTCAGATTCAATGCAATGCCCACCAAAATCCCAGCAAAATTCTTCACAGACCTCAAAAGAACAGTAACCAACTTCATATAGAAAAGCAAAAAACCCAGGATAGGCAAAATAATTCTGTAAAATAAAGGAACTTCTGGAGGTATCACAATCCCTGACTTTAAACTCTACTACAGAGCTATGGTGCTGAAAACAGCATGATACAGACAGGAGAACCAATGGAACCAAATCAAAGACACAGATATTAATTCACACACCTACAAACACATGATTTTTGATCAAAAAAAGCAAAAATATCAGATGGAAAAAAGAAAGCATATTTAACAAATGGTGTTGGTATAACTGGATATCAACATGAAGAATTAAAATAGATCCATATCTATCACCATGCAAAAAACTCAAGTCCAGGTGGATCAAAGACCTCAACATAAAGCCAACCATACTAAACGTCATAGAAGAGAAAGAGGGAAGTACACTTGGATGCATTGGCACAGAAGACCACTTCCTAAATATAATCCCAGTAGCACAGACACTGAGAGCAAAAATTAATAAACGGGACCTCCTGAAACTGAAAATCTTCTGTAAAACAAAGGAGACAGTCAACAAGACAAAACAGTGACCTACAGAATGGGGAAAGATCTTCATCAACCCCACATCAGACAGAGGACTGATCTCCAAAATATACAAAGAACTCAAGAAATTGGTCATCAAAAGAACAAATAATTCGATTTTAAAAATGGAGTATAGACCTAAACAGAGAACTCTCAACAGAGGAATCTAAAATGACTGAAAGATACCTAAGGAAATGCTCACAATCTTTAGTCATCAGAGAAATGCAAATCAAAACAAGTATGAGATTTTGTCTTATACCTGTAAGAATGGCCAAGATAAAAAACACTGATGACAACTTATGCTGGAGAGATTGTGGGGTAAAGGGAACACTCCTGCATTGCTGCACGAATCCAAACTGGTACAGCCCCTTTGGATGTCAGCATGGGAATTTCTCAGAAAAGTAGGAAACAACCTTCCTCAGGGCCAAGCAATACCACTTTTGTGTATATACCCAAAGGAAGCTCAATCGTACCACAAGGACATGTGCTCAACTATGTTCATAGCAGCTTTGTTTGTCATAGCCAGAACCTGGAAACAACCTAAATGCCCCTCGACCCAAGAATGGATAAGGAAAATGTGGCACATTTACACAATGGAGTACTACACAGCAGAAAAAAAGCATCTTGAAATTTGCAGGCAAATGGATGGAGCTAGAAAACATCATGTTGAGTGGCGTAGCCCAGACTCAGAAAGACAATTATCATATGTACTCACTCATAAGCGACTTTTAGACATAAAGTAAAGAAAATCAGTCTACAATTCACAACCCCAGAGAACCTAGACAACAGTGAGGACCCTAAGAGAGACATACATGGATCTAATCTACATGGAAAGTAGAAAAAGACAAGTAAATGGTTAAAAAGTATATGGGGAACATGGGGACCAAGGGAGAATGTGGGGGGGGGAGAGAAGAGGGGAAGGGAGAGGGAGGAAGGGGAGCAGAGAAAAATGTATAGCTTAATAAAATTAATTTTAAAAAGAACCCTAAAATTCAGTCTCCAAAGAACACCAACCCACATCCCAAATGATTCTCAACTCTGTCTCTTCATGGTCTCATATTTTATTATAGGGAATAATTGTATAAAACACATACAGATGTTTGTGCCATGATGCTCATCACACCTGTAAACTGAAAACACTGGTAGGTGAGGCTTTCAAGGACAGGGGAGAGTCCTGCTTTCGCTAGCGCTAGCGTGGTGATCACTGACTGCGATCCTTCGATCCTTCGGCAAAAACCAAGGAACTGGTTTAAGTGAGACAAAAACTTATCAATGAGAAAATATCCGTATCAGGCATAGCCAGAGGCCAGTGACAGGATTAAAGGCTGTGTGGTGGCTTTTTGAGAAACAAGCAGAGCCCAGAATCTGCTGTGGTTCTGAGATCATGTGTTGAGTGACTGAATTTGGATTTTGCTGTGTGTATCCTTATGAAATGCACGGAGTGGGAGAAAGCCCCATTCCTTCCCAAGGACAGAGCTTAACGGGACAATCTCTTTGCATCCAGAGGACGCGCCAAAGGATTACCTCCTTATTTTAAGTATGAGCTAGAGCGAACCCATGCCACCCCTGGGGAAACGAAAGGAAATTATGGTCCAGATAGGACCCTGAAGGGAAGGGGGAATCCCCTGAGGATTGACAACCACCGCTGAGCACGTGCGGGAGCCGCAGTTCTAATTGACGCCACGTGAATGCCTTACCACTCTGCAGACAAAAACCCGGTCGATCCTGCTCCTGCCTAATGATGCTCCAACTGCCCCATGGGAGCAGATTTGAATCTTCTGTGAGGGAACTACCACTGCCTGGGGCCCCCGAAACACCCACGGAGAAAGTAGTGGGACAGAGGAGTCTGAGAAAACAGCTAAGTCGAAACAAAACTCACTGAGAGAAAGCCGCGAGAACCACACACACACACACACACACACACACACACACACACACACACACACACACACACGGAAGGAAGCCTGCACTGACTGCAAGATCAACAAGCGCCGTGTTTTAAAGACATGAAGGAAGTAGCCGGAAATTCAGACCAGAAACTGAAAATGTCTCAGAGAGTTGAATATTAATAAATTAATATTCAGAAGTAAACAGACTGAAAGGGATATTTAGGTAACAGCACTGAAGGGAAGACAGGAGAACTGGGGCATAGGTTTGAAGAATACCCAGGTGGCAACACAAAGATATGGGAAATACAAATGAGAGCTTAAAACTAGACAGTGACAACTTACCCACTTAGCAAATTTGCAGGACGAAGGGACCTACATCATCTGTCTGTCTGTCTGTCTTCTATATATCATCTATCTACAAATCATCTATCTATCCATCCATCCAGTACTTCACATGACAACATCTGAAAGACATTAAACCATAAACTCACCAAACTCAACAAACCCTAAGTAAAATAAATAAAGATTAAAGCATAACAAAAACCATTTCTGGGGAAAACTTAAAAAAAAAAAACCCACTCAAATGTGTAGTCCTTAAAAGCCGTGAGCAGGAGCTGGAGAGCTGGCTCCGTGGGTAAGAACACTTGCTGGGTGAGCGTGAGGACCTGAGTTTGCTCCTAGAGCTAAGGTAAAATGCAGGCTTGGTGGTGTGCACACCTGCAATCTCAGCATCTGGAGGAGTGGGGAATAGAAGGGTTGCTGGAGGCTTCATAGCCACCAGTCCAGCTCCACGCTCTGTGAGAGGCCCTGTCTACAAAGAATAAGGTGTGGGGGGGGCACTAGAGAGGTGGCTCGGCAATTAAGAGAACTGGCTGCTTTTGCAGGGAACCATGATTCAATTTCCAGTGCCCACATGGCAGCTCATAACTGTCTGTAAATCCAGTTCCAAGAAATTCAATATTCTCCTCTTCAGGCTTCTGCCAGCACCAAGCACACAAGGGATGTACAGACAGTACATGCTAGTAAAACACCCTAGCCATAAAATAAAATGTGTGTGTGTGTGTGAGAGAGAGAGACAGAGAGACAGAGAGAGAGAGAGAGAGAGAGAGAGAGAGATATTGAGAGACGACAGCAGAGGCTAAGCAATAATTCTGGGCACAAAAGGCCAGGTTAAAATTTTTAGTAAAAATGCCAGGTGAAAAGGCTGGACAAAATGTTTTCTACACAATAAAATCCATCAATTTCAAGAATGTTCCAGTATTCACAGGTGATGCATTCATTCCAAGAACCCCAATTGGCCACTGAAACTCTGGATGGCATATGTATGTATATATCTACATATACGTGTGTGTATATGTGCAAATGATAAAGCAGAAACCTGACATCTTCCGCCAGCCTCCATACACACATACATCTGCAAACACCTCACAAACATACACCACAGACACACAAATAAACTAATTGTTCGGAGCAGCAGGCAGGGAGAAATGAAAAACTGTCTTCCAACAGGAAGCAATTAACTCCCTTCTCAGCAGGAACTGTGTAAGACAAACAACAGGAAACAAGCCATTAAGAACCATATGTGTGTTCTTACGTCTGTGGGGTGGGGTGGGCTTAAAAACAAAGGGACAAAAATTAGATTAAAATGTGGGTGCCTAAAATCATGTACATACAAGCAACACTAAACAGGCTCAAGAGGCTGTTTATGTGTTAATTCATTTACATACATAAATATAATGAATAATTAGATACAAATAATTAAAGAAAAAGTGTCCAAATTTGAGAGGGGGTAGGAGATATGGAAGGATTTGTGGGGGGGAGGTGGTGTTAATACAGTATGCATATATAAAATTTAAAATAAAATAAAAAACTAAAATTTTAACAAAAAAGAAACACATGCAAAGCAAAATAAAACTGGTACACTTTATAGAAAAAAAAAGCAGATTTATTTTTATTTATGTATATGAGCATTTTCCCTGTATGTGCACCTAGTGTGTGCCAGCTGCCGATAGAGGTCAGAAGAGATAGAGGAGATACTGGATCCCCTGGAACCGGAGTTACAGATAGCTATGAGTTTCCACAGGAGTGTCAGGAATTGAACTTGGGTCCAGTGGTAGTGTGAATGTAATTGGCCCTCATCATCTCATGGGGAGTGGCACTATAGGACGTGTGGCTTAGTTGGTCTAAGTCTGACCTTGCTATGGGAAGCGTGTCTCTGTGGGGATGGGCTTTGAGGTGTCCTATGCTTGGAATACTTCCCAGTGAGTCAGTTGACTTCCTGTTGCCTGCAAGGTGTAGAACTCTCAGCTATTCCTCCAGTGCTATGTCTGCCTGGATGCTGCCATGCTTCCTGCCACGATAATAATGGACTGAACCTCTGAAACTGTAAGTGAGCCACCCCAATTAATGGTTTCCTTTATAAGAGTTGCCATGGTCATGGTGTCTCTTCACAGCAATAGAAACGTAACTTAAGACAGATTCTCTGCAAGAGCAGAAAGTGCTCTTAAATCTCTGAACCATCTCCCCAGCCCCAATTAAGATGATATTTTTATTTGAAAAAAAATAATAGCAATTGTTCTGCTAAATAATAACATGTTTAAATCTCAAAATAAATATAATTCTGAATGTGCTAGTCCACATTGTACAACCTCACAAATCGCTGACGTAACTAAAAAGAATATAGACTGTGGTGATACCTTTAGCCCTCTGCATTAGTTCCTTTCTTGTCGCTGTAACGAAACAACACGACCAAGGCAGCTTACAGAAGGAAAGGCTCCCTTGTCTCATGGGTCCAGAGAGACAAGGGTCCTTCGTGGTGGGGAAACATGGCAGCAGGCAGTAGGTTGGAGCAGGATGTTGGGGGCTGGCATCCCGAGCCACAAGCAGGAAGCAGACAGAGTGAACTGGGAATGGTTCCAGACTTTGACACCTCCAAGTCCAACCCCAGTGACCTGCCCAAACAGCCCCACCAACTGGGGACCAGATATTCAGATGTCAGGGTCAATGAGGACATTCTCACTTAAACCAGCATAACCCCGAGGAAAATAAAAGATCAAAACAGGCAAAAAGTCTTCGGGGTAACTGCAGAACACGGCGTCTTTTTAAACCTACACAAAATGCTTCCACGAATAAGCATTTGCAGGACCATCAAATCATTTCCAGATAATAAACAAAGAACTGGGATGGCACTGGAAGCACCACAAATAAGTGGAGAGAAAGGAAACTATGGTTTCTTGGATAGGTACGGTTGGAAAGGAGGCCTAGAATATGTCTGGGGGATGCAGCACTGCAGGAGACTTTTCTTGATAATGCATCACTTTGGTACGTGGCTGATGTATTCAAAACTACACAGAACTACACCTGCATTGTAGCAATGTCAAATTTGCCATTTAAAAAGGTGATTATTATTAAATTTGTGTATATATGCATGAATATGCGCACATAAACGTAGGTGCTCCTGGCAGCCAGGGGCATTAGATTCCCCGGGAGCCGGAGTTGCAGGAGACTGTAAGTCCCCTGAAAGAGCAGTGCACAACCTCAAACGCTGAGCCATCTCTTCGGCCCCCGATTCCCATTCCCATGTTGTACTACGGGCACGTGAGATCGCTGCTGTAAAATGGTGTGGGCTGGTGGGACTTCTCTGTGTCATCTTCACAGTTCCCTGTGACTGTGTGGTCCTTTCAAAAGCAGGACAATGGCTTTTTGAAGGTACCTGGAAAATCCCTGTGGATCTGGAAATAAAGAAGCATCCTTGAAGGAAGATGTGACCCCCAGAGGACAGCACTGGACATGTGAAGCGTTGAGCACAAAACCAACGTAAACTTGTACTTAGCCAAGTGTCTGGAACGCAGCTAAAGATGCAGCAATGTATGTAGCGATAGTTACC
This sequence comes from Microtus ochrogaster, assembly GCF_000317375.1. Classification (NCBI taxonomy): domain Eukaryota; kingdom Metazoa; phylum Chordata; class Mammalia; order Rodentia; family Cricetidae; genus Microtus; species Microtus ochrogaster. The sequence continues at coordinate 13,510,458 of NC_022023.1, forward strand.
ATTCCTGAGTGTTTGTATTAAAAAGAGAAGATGAAAATGGTAAGATAATCATTAAGGGAAGCTGAATGGAACAGATAATGAAGAATTTCTAGAATAACGATGTGCATACAGTACAGACCCTGAACAAATGAAAAATGGGTTCAGTGAAAAGCTTTTAAAATGTTGGGGCTGCTCCAGAAAAGGACCCTGGGGGAAAGACGGAGAACACAGATGACATAAAAGAGCATCACTATAGACGCTGCCTCGAGAGTCAAAGGATGGCAAAGAGACACGAGATATATTTGAGCAATCAGGTGAAGTCGGGAAATTATGAGAAAGCCTGCTTTATCAAAAACCAACTCCAGAAAAATTAGGAAACCTTCATGGTCTCGTAAAAACCGAACTAAGCTGAATAGTAAGCCTTCCCACGAGGAAAACACTAATTCCAGATGACATCAACTGGAAGTGTTACAGATCGCTACAGAAATAAGCAATTTGAGACTTTGGTAACTAAGGACCACATCTCTTATTTTATGAGGTTTGTTGTACTTGGATATGAGCTATCCCTAAAATAAAATTAAATTAAATTAAAATAAAACTATAACAACACACACGTTGCAATTTTAATCCTCAATTGATGGATCCAGCCACTGAGAAATGATTGGCTGCTGAGGACTCTACATCATCAGGGGACAATCCAATGGCAGGTTCATAACCTGTTAATGGGAGTAGTGGGTAGCAGGTGGGTCTAAGCTGGAAGAAATGGGTCAGTCAGGTGTGTGACCCAGAAAGATGCACCTTGTCCCCAGTACCTCCCCTTCTCTCTCTCTCTCTCTCTCTCTCTCTCTCTCTCTCTCTCTCTCTCTCTCTCTCTCTCTGCTTCCTGGATGCCATGAGGGGAACATCTCTGACCCGTCACATGCTCCCCCTAAGATGTTCAAGTTTACTATAGCCACAGTAACAAATGGCATTCGCTGTCCCTGCACGGAAGCCCTGGGAACCATGGGCTAGAGTAAGAACCTACTCCTTAGATGGTTCCTCCTGGGTTCCCGTCACGGGGACAGAAACATCCAAAGCCAGACAACGTTGATACAGGGAAAGGATGAGAGAAAATAATGAAGAAAGTCTGGCGACATCATGAGGTACACATGACCCTGGATCTAGAACAAGAAAGACTGTGTGGAAAGCAGTCTCGGACACGAGCATAAGATCACAAACCAAAATAGAAGTTAACTCAATCCAGTGATCCAAAGGATTATTTAATATTGGGAAATATATAAAAAACCTACAGATTAGCAGACTAAAGAAGAATATCAAATAAAAAAACCAAAATAAAAATTTTAAATAAGACTCGGGAGCAATAACATTTACAACAATATCCAAATTTCAAAGTCACCCATCATATCCACAATGGAAAAGATTTCAAAATGGGTAGGAAAAAAGATTCACGGATCTCAACATTGAGATAACAGAAATATTTGAGTTAACTGCCAAAGGTCTTTAAGTAGAAATCAAGAAGTACTGATAAAAAAGAATTTATGATGTGTCTAAAAAATGATAAAAAATAAGTTTCAGAAAAGCATTATGAGAAATGAATAGTCAAATCAAAATCTTAGAAATGCAATGTATACTTACCAACTGAACAAACCACAGAGGACTGGCTCAAAGGACAGAGGGAAGAATAAATTAGAAGCTAGAACAAGAAAGTTACGAATATAATCCACAACAACATTTTTAGGGGCATAAAAAGAGATCTACTTAAAAGCACCAGATAAATTAAAACACAATTCAAATAAATTTTCATAGAACTTGTAGAATCCTAGCAAGAGATCTCATGTTGGTCTCTCCAGAGTTGTGGAACCTGAAAGGCAGAGGAAGGGTTGAGAAAGTACCAATGGAGATACTGGTACAATGAGAACTCCCCAGATGAAAGAAAAGGTGGACAATGGCAGATCTGAGAAGCGGAGAGGGTTACAGACAGGATGAACCCCAACACATCAACATAAAAACATGTTACAAACATATTAAGGGAGATGATCCATGCTAAAAATTACAACAAATTACATGTCCTCTCTCATCCTCAAGGCCTAGCAAGTCACGTACATGCACGCATGTCTAAACGGGTATACATGAGGGCTGGAGAGATGGCTCAGCAGTTAAAGGCTAGGCTCACAACCAAAAATATAAACGGGTATACATGCGGAACTCCTAAAGCGTTAGAAAGGAGAGGCACAGGGAGATGCTGGGGGAGGGGGAAGAGGGCACGTGTGACATGGAAACAGAAAGGAGCCTTGGAGGATGTCACAGGAAGGGTAGAGGGGCAAGGAGGCAGGGAAGGGAGAGGACAGACGGATCTACTAAAATACTTTGTTTTAAAATGCCGTAATGGTATATAAATCTTTGTTTGCTAATTTGAAATATTTTTAACTGAAGAAATTTTAGTTAAATTCATTAATAAATTTGGGAGAGTATAGATACCTAACACCTTTTCCATGTTTATAAGCACGGTATGCAAACATCTCCACCACTCAGGCAGGCCTCGTTTTAGTGTCATTCAACAAGGCTTTGTCATTTTTTTTCCAATAAGAACTTCTACATCTCTCACTAAATTATTTGCTAGACATTTTCTAGTCTAATCATAAATACTACCTTTTTAGTAAGGCTGTTTCCAAACGGCTGCTTTCTGGCATACAGGATGCACTTTTCAACTCGTCTCTTAACTCCCATTCTGTTTGTTACTGTAGATTTATATAAAGTTATAAAAAAAAAAAACCAATGCAGACAGATGTGTGCCTTTTCACACCGTTGCCTCCAGAGGTAACATCATCTGCCAGACAACAGTCCAGCTCTAACCCCACCATCAGCCCAAGAGCAACTGAAACAACCGTGAGCTGAGACCTCTTGATCCATGGGCCTAGATAAGCCTTTTTCCCTTTGAGCTGATTCTCTCGGAGACTCTTGATACAGTCCTAGAAAGCTGGCTAACACTCTGGGCCTTCCACGATGACTCAGGTTTGGGCTCATGAGTATTCCTGACAGAGGTGGCTGTACAGTCAAACTCTTGAAGAAGGTAAGGCACAGACTGCATGCAGGGGTGGGGAGAAGCCTAGACGGGCTGCAAGCTGCATGCAAAGGACGATGACAAACAGCCGAGCTGGAAAGGTAGCTGCTTCACCAATTCATCCCAGGTTCCTTTATTCTCCTTCTACCCAGGCAAACTCTTCACTAGCCAAATGGTGACGTGCCAAAACCAACGAGATTCAAAATGCCAACTAATGAAGCCGACTTTGAAGGAAACATTTCCAAGTGTCTTCTAGCATTGGAAACTAGAAATCACATGGAATTTGGGTGAGCATCAGCAAGTGGGCATGAATCATACCTGTGGGCTGTCTCTCCCCACTTCCTGCACACGGACCACCCTTGCCTCTCTCTGTGTCCCCTCATAGACTCTGGGGACCCAGCAGCTCCGTGGGAGTCCTGGAAGCCTAAACCTCCCTCGCAGTGACTGCTCTCAGTGCCCGCAAGTGGCTCTTCTGTGGCAGGAAGAAGACAAGCAGCCAGGGTATAAGGTTTCCTGCTCGCCAAGAAAGCCTAGGCCTCAAGCCACAGACTAGGCTGCTAGGAACTGGTCTGCCCAGGGAGGCCTTGAGACACACACACACACACACACACACACACACACACACACACACACACACACAGCACATGCCAGAGATGCAGACCGTTGAGCTGACTGTACCACCACTGAGTCACGGTAGACAAGTGGTGACTTCACCTAACCAATCTTTTAAATTTGTAAAGAAGATCAGGATGTACCAGCCTGGATCAAAGCATTTAACATCCTTCCAGGGGGGCAGCTCTAGAAGCAGGACCCTCCCCCCCAACACGTGTCTGTCCTCTTGGCTCTTTTCCTCCCCCTGGCTGAGCACCGCTGACTCTAGGTCCCAGCTAAAGGATGCTGACAGAATGTCTGATGTAACCCCACATGTTGGCTCAAGAGAGGGGCTATGCCAGCAGATGCTCTGTCTTAAGGGTGGCCTCATTGTGCCTATCCGTAAATAGTTCTATCCATAAATATTTTTAGGGCAATCACTCTGTACCAGTTCTCCATCTCAACAAGGCCTGTCTCCCACCGTACCTTAAGAGAGGGCCAACTTCAAAGAGTACCAAGGGAGCAAGCAGGTTTTGAGGACAATGTGAGATCCAGCCAGAGAGAAAGCGAGGAGCACACATAGATGAAGGCATTGATTTCAGCAGGGGCACTTGTGTGCCCATCCTCTCTCTCCCGGAGATGTGTGCCGCCCAGAGTGGTCCATGGCATGAGTATACACATCTCTGGCATGGAGGGTTGCCAGGGCTTGCTTGGAGGACAGCAGTGAATAGGAAACTGTGGGTGACCACTTGCTTACACCGAAGATCCTTATGATGATGAACAGTGGGGGTGGCCAGGCAGAGGGTGATAGCCAAAAGTCAAGATGGACCTCCCAGCAGCCAGGGCAGAACTCTGAGGAGACTAAGCCCTTAACTGAGACTGGCCTGCAGGTTCCTTCAGGGGCCTATTTGTCCAAGGGGAATGACAGAAGAATTGATTTGAAAAATCTTTTCACCTTGATGTATCATTTTAGACATTTAGCTTATGGATATCATTTGTGCCCTGAGCTCAGGTCCTGCCCCTGTTAAAGATAAGCCTGTAACAAATGTAAAAAATCAGCTAAACTAAAAGATAAGAAAGAAAACAGAATATAGAAGCCTGGCAGTGGCGGTGCATGCCTTTAATCCCAGCACTCGGGAGGTAGAGGCAGGCGGATCTCCAGGGCCTAGATTTGTTTCTTTACTCCAGATAATAGCTTAGAACATGCAAAAATCCAGTATTTTTAGAAACTGGAAGCAAAGGTTGAAGGGGGAAGGAAAAGAAAGAAATGGGGAGGAAGGGAGTGCCCTTCTCTGGTCTAGCTTCCTTTCCTTGGCCTTAATATTCTGCTCAAATGATGTTTTTTTTTTTAAGAAATAATATTCTTTGGGGCTAGAAATATAGCTCCAGTTGGTAGAATGCTTGCCTAGTATGAACGAGGCTCTGGGTTCAATCCTCACCACTGCTTAAACTGGGTGTGGTGGGGTATGCCCCAGAGGTAAGGGCGGGAAGCTCAAAAATTCATGGTCTTCTTTGTTCACATAACTCAAAGGAAGGAAGGAAGGAAAGTAGGAAGGAAGGAAGGAGTGACTGATAGAGGGAAAGAGAAAGAGAAAAAGAAATTGAATGAAAAAACAGTTTTATATGGGGAAAGACAGTCTGAAGTGTCAGGGAAACCCAGTTCTTCCTCCTGTAAGTGTTCTAGGTCTGATGGACCGAGGGCCTTTGGAAAGCTGGCCCTGGAGCAAGTGGCTCCTGGGACCTCAGTGTTCTCTGCAGGCTCCCACTCTCACGGAGCTCCAGCCATCCCCCCCTGGCTTTGCACACCCGTAGGCAGGAATCAGCCCGATCCTGGGTGTGCCACACACAACCTTCCCGTGATGCTTTCTTTTTTAAAAAAAGAAAATTTTTCTTCAAGTTAGCTGTTTATGTAACTTCCTCTCTTCAAGTTTCACATTAGGCGTGTCTAGAGCGGGGGCTGACGTCACGGGGTCTCTTCCAGATGTTGTTTGGAAATCGGTGTAACCATGGCACTGCTGGAAGCCGAGAAGCCCCTCGGAGCCAGCTGAGTCATGCCTGAGCACAGGAAGCTTCTGTTGAGGAGAAGCAGGGAGCCCTGCAGGGACCAGAACATCCCTGCTGGAAGGAAGTGGGTGGCCTGAGATGTTCTGAGGGTTCTCTACGGTACTGGGACCAGCTATGGCCTTTGACCTCCTTGAGCTGGCATCTTTGATAAAAGGAGGGGCTCAACCAACCCAAAACCTTCCCTTGCTGGCAACACGTTCATGGTTCTTTAAGACTCACCTGTGCTCACTTAAAAGGAATCACATCCCCAATCGCCAGCCACACAGCACCTCTCTGTCCTCTCTTGACGCAGGCCTGACTGAGCCTTCACGTCAGCCTAGCCTGTACCTTCCCACTCTCTTCCCAGCCTCTGCTTAGCCCAGGATTCCTGTCACATCCACACTCCTCGTGGTCCAAACTCCCACCCTACTCACCTGGCCTCCCATCATTACCTCCACTAGAATATCCCCTCTCCAAACTTACGTCTGCCCTGACCACAGTGGGAACTGCAATGGTCTGGTTGGCCCCACTAGCCTATAGCACCATTAAAGCCACAACTCTCGTAAATGTTACTGAATTTATTAATTACTCAATTACCCAGAAACCAAGTTTTCACCCCTGAAAAGAGAAATGATGGTACCTATCGAGCAGTTGCTCACAGCCACAAAATCAGCACGGGTGAACATTCTCTCTAGTCTTGATTTCTCAAATCCCATCTAAGGCGTGTTCCATCCGCTAGTATGCTCTGTTTCTAAGAGGAGGAAATTGAGGTGCAAGGAAGAAACCTGAATTGCCCACGATCAGACACATAGTATGTGGGCAAGATCGATTCCAACCCAGACAATCAGAGCAGCGAGCCCACACCCCGACCTCATGCTGTTAGGGATAAGGCTATGGCTGCCTCCCTCCTAGGGTCTTGGGAAATGGAGGACGAGGAGATAAGAGTGGTGAACACAGCACAAAGATGAGCAAGGGTAAGTGAGAAAGTTTTTTTGTTGCTAGGATTTTTGGTTTCTTCCCTATTTTCCTCCCTTTTGCAGATACCGCGGCCTGGACAGGTACATCCGTGGAGCCTTGGACATGCCCATGTGTGCCTAGTGGACAAGACCCAAGCTCTCAAGCACCCTCTCCTCTATCTCTTTGCTTAACCAGTTTTCTCTACATGGAATCCTTTCTAGCATCTTCTGCCTAAAAAGAACAAAAAAAAATGGTCCCTCATTCAGGGAACCAATCTGCTTTTCCTGATCTTACTCCAGCCCCTCCTCTTCCTCTCTCTCCTGCTGTCTGGCTCTCATACACACCCCTTCTCTGAGCTGCTGCTCTGGCCAGATGTGCAGCTGGAAGGGACCCCTCTCATGGTGTCACACTTTGCGTCCCCCATCAACAAGCCCTTCAGCTTTACCTGGCCCATAGGAGTCCGTCCCTGCCCTGACTCTTCTCAGTGTACCCCACATCATTGCTGGCCTCCTGAGAAGGCCCCTCATCACCGTTTGCCGGGCCCCTCAGTGCTCCTGTGAAAATAACCTCATCATGTCCCTTCCCTGCCTCCCATCCTTATAATAAAGCTCCAAAGCTTTGCCACAGCCCTACTTAGGACCTTGGCCGCTACCTTGGCTTCCTGTCCTATTGTTCTCCCCTTTACTCCCTGCCTGTCCTGTTCTAGACTTCTGGATGTTCACAACATACTTTCCTTCTTACTTACTTTTCTCTTCCCCCTTAGGCAAATTGTTGCATATTCCAGGCTGAATCGAACGTTACTATGTAGCCCAGGCTTGTCCTGACCCTGCGGCCATCCTCTTGAATCAGCCCCCTGAATACTCCTAGATATTATTTTCTTTCCCTTTGCTGCATGTGCTGCCCCTGGGAGGCTCTAGCTGCAATGGTTACATGACTCGCTCCTCGATGCTGTTGAGATTCTTGATCGAGAGTCTGGTTGGTAGGGAAAGCTTTGTGATCGCAGCTCACAAACAGCACCTCATCACCACACCGCACACCCCTTACCCGGCTCAAGGTTTCTTCGTGGCCCCTCTACCAAATGCTGCATCATGCATTAAGTTGTCAACATCTGCATCCCTTGGCCAGATGCAAGCCACACAATGACAATTCATCACAAAGTGCCTACTCCGGGTAGATACTCAGTCAATACTGCCTGGAGGAAGGAGAGCCAGCACCCCTTGACACATGCTCCTTATTCCTCAGCTCCGTCTGCTGTCCCACATGCCTCTTGGGGTATTGCTTACCCTCTAAGCAGGCTCTCTATGGGCAGGATTTGGATCCCCACAGTGCCCAGCACATAGTAGGCACTAAGAAAATGCCTTGTGATTAAACAGGAAAGTCCACCCTGGGAGCTGCAGAGATCTCCCGATGATTTTGGAATCTCGCCTACCTGCGCTCCCACACTGTGATTAATAAACTTGACTCCCAGACTGGAGATGTAACTCGGCCAGCAAAGTGCTTACGTGAGAACCTCTGGATTTGACCCCCAGCACTGCTGTGTGGTAGCACCCATCACAGGAGAGGCAGTGACAGGAGAAAGAGAACTTCATGTTCTTCCTCAGTGATACAGAAAATCCAAGGCCAGCCTGGGATATATGAAAGCCTGTTTCTAAACAAACCCTCAGGTGAGTAAATCTCTCCCCATTCCTGGCATGCTGAGAGCCTGGTCAGCTTTTACCTAAATCCCATCAAGATGCTGGCTTTATCTTCTACTCCATAAGATGAGCTCAAGGCTCATCAGTGGGAGTTACCCCAAACATGATGGTTCAGCCTGCTCTAGGCAAGACCTTAAGGATGCTGCTTGTGTCTAGACGTTGCTAAGACAACCGCCTCCATCTGCTCCATAGTGTGGCCTGATGCTACATATTGGAAAAGTACTCAAGAGTGAGCTTCCTCCTGGTGGTCAGTATGTACAAAAGTACCAGACTTCGCCAAGGCAGCAGAATGCCTGCTTTATCTGCTGCTGGATCACATGACTGCCTCAGGGTCCTGGCAATAGACTATGAGAGAAACCCCTTGGGTTCTGCCCATCTTGCATGGGCAGTGCTGACTCTAGGTCCAGAATTCTTTGGACCCTTGAGAAGTCCCTCCTCCCATAGATGGCACAAAAGCAAATTCATGGCACTTCTTAGCGAACAATCGCAGCACATCTTTAGCCTGGGTGCCCCATACCCCCACAGTTTCTATCACACGAGGACAGCCATCTAACCGGAATAACATTCTCAAGCCCCAAACACTTAACATTGGAATTGACTGAAGTGACCTGGAAAGTACTCACAGCTGTGTTGGGGAAGCTCCCTTTCCATCCCATGCTTCTTAGCTGCTTTCCTGAGACCTCTCCTGTGTCCTGGTAACCTGGTACCCTTCATCCTCAGAGATGATGAAGGGTAGCTATATTTTGACCTGCTTATACTTTGTCCAGGGCTCAGTCCATCTCCAACTGACACCACCTCTCACCAACTATCTCAGAGAAAAGTATTGGCTGTACCTGATTCACCAGCAAGTCTACTGCTTTGAGCTCTAAAAGGTCCTGCCTCAACATTTCCCTTGTTGCTGTCCAAAACAAGAACTCCTCGATTTTCTAACTTTTGCGTAAATGGATTCAAAGATTATGATCACTTATGGCATCAGACAACAACTATGGGCCCTGCCGGAGATACAGATTGTGGCCATACCTTCATGAAGAACATCTTCCTGCAGTGTTTGCCGCGATCACTCCCAGCTGTTTGGAGTTGTGAAGCCTCTGATGCCAGCGCCAGATCTGGAATGTTGCTGAGCCCGGCCTCCGATGTGTCTGCCAGCTGCATGGAGGAGTGAAGGAACTCCTTGCCCTGGCACAGTGAAGTCTCAAAAGGGTCAGGGTACTTCTCGTCAGGGCTAGAGCTGTCATCACTGGTCTTGGCATTGCAGAGGATCAGAGAACGGGAAATGGAGCGAAATTTTGTGGATTTCCGGCTTTTTCCGGAGTGGCCGTGGGGCTCCATCCTTAGAGAGGAAGCAAGGCCACGCTTCTTCCTCTCCTGTTCTCCGGGCCTTGGCCGGTGAGTGGCAGCAGAACTGGACTTAGCCGCCCCTGCATGAGTCCCTGGAGGAAAGAAGAAATGGGAAGAAGTCCTGTGATATGCTGCTGGCTCAAGTCCTGGAAGTGAGCCGCGCGGGTGCCCACAAAGCAGAGCCGAGGAGTCCCTGGACCCACCCAGTCTACAGCGTTATCTAATGGAGCTATGTCCCGGGCTCACAGAGACCAAACCTAAACTCTTTATCCAAACCTTCATCCTACAGACAGGGAAACTGAGGAACAGAGGAAGAGAAATTTAAATCCAAGATGCTAGCAAAAGATCTAAGAATCAGGTTTGGGAAAAGGCTTGGGAATTAAATTGTTCCCCGGGACCATGGCTTTGCAAGGCTTTCAAACGTGGAAGCTAATCTTCAAATGAAACTCTAGTCTGTAGAGCAGAGCAAGGAGAAGGTCAAGGAGGATGGAACCCACTGCCCTGGGCCCCTTGTACTCCTTAGTATCTCTTACAGTGTCTTCAAAGGAACCCGAGAGCCCAGGACTCAGCCTGTGACCACTGGTGTATTCCAATACCAGGTGTAGTTGAACGTTTTTCTTGTCCCTCTGAATCCTCCCCTCGCCAGTTTCTTTACCATTCACAATCCCCAAAGCCACTTATGAAATAACACTCCGAGGCTTAATATCAATTACAATAGTTTGGTCAATAGCTCAGGCATAATACTGACTAGCTCTCACAATTAAATCAACCCATTTCTATTAATCTATGTATTGTCACCAGGCTGTGGCTTCTGGGTGATGCTCCGGCATGTTACTCTTTTGGCGGCTACATGGTGTCTCCTCTACTTCATCTTCCTTCTCTCTGCATCTTTGTTTGGATTTCCCACCTAGCTACATTTTTTCCTGACCATTGGCTGAAACAGCTTTATTTGTCAACCAATAAAAGCAACACATATACAGAAGGACATCCCACATCATCCCTTCCTTTTCTATCTAATTAAAAAGGAAGGTTTTAACTTTAACATAGTAAAATTACATATAACAAAACAGTTTTCAAGCAAGATTTATAGTTAGAATATTTAGTCATTTGTATTAGGCAAAAGTAAAAAAAATACACTATCACCTACCCTATCTTTGAGTGTCTAAGGTTTTATATCAAAATTATCTTTTATTACAGCTAAGGAAAACTGTAATATAACTGCCTTCAACTCCATCAAAGACTCCAGAAGGATATAATATTACCTACGTAAACAGTAAATGCATTGCAAGCAACTTCCAAAACTCTAGAATTGACAGACATCTCACAGCCTGTACAGTCACCCAAGTTCTTTTGCAACATTGGGGCATCCATCTTCAGCTTACAGGCTTAGAGTGTCTGGCAGACTTTTCAGTGAAGCAGGAAATTTGAAGATCTTTTCTGCCTTGTACTGGCAAAGTTCATCCATTGCTTTCTTCTGTGTCCTGCAGAATGTCTGGCAGTTTCTTCTGTGGAGCAGGAATCCTGAAGGACCATCCCATCTTTTGGCAAGTTTAGTAGTTACTTCTCTGTGGGTTCTGCATGTCCAGTTCATACAGCATACCTAATCAAACAGTCCAGGCAAGAGCATTTTCTTGCCCAAATGGCTAGTCGTGTCACACTGAAGGCAAATTCCATAATGAGTTTGTTTGATGCCCATAACCTCTCTGAAGTAATTGGTGCTGCCAGAAGCAGACATGTCTCACTGTCAAGAAAAGTCTAAGTTCTTAAAACATTTTAAATGTCATATTCCGTAGGTCTTTGAAGTGTTGAAGATATCTATTTAACTGAAATATATCTCTGTATATCTAGAAAACCTAACACAACTAACTAAAAGTTTGATTATTATAGATGACTATCTATTAATCTGTATTTCCTAATTATACATTACATTTTTAAATAAGCTGCATAAACATAATACCTTAAATTTTTATCAATAAACTGAAATCCATACCAATATAAAGTATTCATTTCTATAACAACCAGGGGAAGATCTGAAGACTGGGGTCTTCTAAAGGCCAGTTCCCTGCAGCTGGGGTGAGTGCAGAAGGTTCAGTGCACAGCTGGTTCCTGAAAGCACATGTGCCCTCCCTCAGGCCCAAGGTTACACCCTGACCAATGTGACACATAGGGCTCTGAGTTCCTACTCCGTCAGCCGTCCCCGCTGGTTCATTCTCCCAGCCTCCTAACCCGAGACTGGCTCCCCTACCAGGCCCACAGGCTGGCACAGAATTGCCAAGAGGCACCTCCCTTGAATTTGGTGTCCATGAGATAGGTGGCAGAGTGGCCTAATGCTGTAGCCAGACAAGTTCTGACTCGGGTCCAAGCCACAAAATAAAGCCTGTTGCCAGAACAACAAACTGTGGGATGCTCTTGGCAACCCATCCCGGTGTTTGTGCACATGCAGGATGGAATCAGGAGATGCGCAGAGCTTCCAAAGCTTCACCACAGAGAAGTCTTTACGTGTGCCCCAAGAGAGAATGCCTTCTTGGGATGCTGTCTGAAATCCTTGGCTTATACACACACACGTGTGCACACACGCACGCACACGTACACACACACCAGAGATCAATATCTTCTCATGTCTTCTTCTACCGTTCTCCACCTGTTTTTCATGATGGGCTCTCCCACTGAACCCGGAGCTCACCTACTTGGCTAGGCTCCCTAGCCAGTGAACCCCAGTGTCCTGTTACACCTGTCTTCACGACACTCGATTACAGGAGAACACTACTGCACCCATATTTTAACCTGGGTAACAAGAGATCTAAATTCAGGGCCTTTCCTGACTGAATCAGCCTCAGCCCACATTGCTTTCTGTATTAATAATTAGATGGATAACTATTTGCAGTGATATTATATTTGTATTTGAATGGATAGAGCCTGTCTGAGGATCAGAGTGCAAAGCTACGCCACGAGAGGCCAGGGAGTGGTGGTACACACCTTTAATCCCAAGACTCGGAGTTGGAGGCAGACAGATCTCTGGTGAGTTCAAGGCCACCCTGGGCTACACAAAATCGACCCAGAAACAGATCCAGGTGGTGGTGCTCATGCCTTTAATCCCAGCACTAGGGAGGGGGAGACAGGAACAATATGGCTGGGCAGAGAGGAATACAAAGGGGAAGAGACAGAAACTCACTAGAGTGTGGAGTCAGGTTTGGCGGGGACACAGCTACAGCATAGTTTAGGCAGTCTGAGGATCGTCCCTCCAGTCTGGGCATTGGTAGAGGTAAAAGGTCTCTCTGGTGACTTACCGTCCTGCTTCTCTGATTCAGCTTTAAGCCCTATGTCTGACTCTGGGTTTTGATTCATTAAGACTAACTAGAATTTGTGCTGCAACTACTTGGCAGCCGCCTGTGCATCAGGCACCGCGCTGGATGTTTTCGTGGAAATTAGCTCAGAAGAGGCAGATCCCAGTGGATCTCTGTGAGTTCAAAGCCAGCCTGGTCTACAAGAGCTAGTTCCAGGGCAGGCTCCAAAGTTAGAGAAACCCTGTCTTTAAAAAGCAAAAAACGAAAAACAAAAGCAAAAAAAAAAAAAAAAAAGAAAGAAAGAAAAGGAAAGAAATTAACTCAGAAGATGACAAGAGTGAGTAAGGGCACTTGCCACCAAGCATGAAAACCTGAGTTTGATACCCAGGGCCCACATGATAGAAGGAGAGAAACAACCTCCACAGGTTGTTCTCTGACCTCCACGCATGTGCCATGGCAATAGAGTACACACACACACACACACACACACACACTAAATGTTAAAAAAAAAAAAACAAAGCAAGCAAAAAAGCACCATTGGCTCTTGGGCCAACAAGAGGAGGTGCCTGGGCAGATGAAGATGCTTGCCACGAGGCCTGAGGACCTCGCTCTCACCGCTGGAACCCACACAGAAGACTGACTCTTCCAAGCTGTCCCCTGACCTTTAAACGCCACACATGCAGTATGGCGTATCTGTTTGTAATCATGCATATGCGCATACTAAATAAAAAGATAAATATTACAGAAAAGAACGTAACTCGGCATTAGCCATTTCATAAGGCAACCCTTGCCAAAATCCCAAAGCCCCGTGTTCTCCGTCCTTCTAGCTCATGCGTATTCCAGCCAGAGTGGAGCAAGCATGCAGTGACAAGGGAGCTGGGTTGCAGGCCTTTGAGCCCTGCTGGCCACACTCATGGGCAGACTGGTTCAAGGAGACCTTTATGGCCACTAGCTGGGCTTCCGGCACTGGCCAGTGAACATGCTGTTTCCATATGACATCATACATCACTCACTCAGGGACGACTACTTCAGAATGTCACCTCAGTGTGCCAGGCAGTGTCCTCAGAAAAGGGCTTGTGGGCTCCGGTACTGCCCTCGTGTTACAGAAAGATGGTCAAAGCATGGGGCAGTGAACTATGCAGCATGGCTATGCAGTATGGCTGGAGCCTGCACCTCCGAGCTGTCTCCTCACGGCCCCCATTGCTACCTTCTTGCCTTCACCCAGTGTCTCAGTTGCATGGGGTCCCAACGACCAGCGTGTGAACACGCGCAACCCTCTTCTTTCCTTAAATCATGTGGTAGACTAGGCACAGTGGTGCCTGTAATCCCAGCATCCCGGAGGTAGAAGCAGGAGGATCACGAGTTCAAGGCCATCCTGGCATAGACAAGACCCTATCTTGAAGGACAAAAATAAATCTGGCTCCTGGCACCCTTGAATAAACACTCTGTGCTCTGTTTTTGCTCTGTTTTCTCTCTCTCTCTCTCTCTCTCTCTCTCTCTCTCTCTCTCTCTCTCTCTCTCTCTCTCTCTCTCTCCTTAACTCACCACTGCTTCCAAATCCGGTGCTGGGGTTTGCTTCTTTCCCCTAAAGCCATGGAAACTTCTGTATCAGTTCCACGCTGAATGTGTCCAGAGAGAGCCTCAGTCACAAAGTCCAGAGGCTACAAACCGCTCCGCTGAAACTTGCTTTGTCTCGAGAGGATTGCTCAAGTGTCTGTTGGCGGTCTTTGAGTTCTCCTGCTGGTTGTTTCTTTTCCAGATATCTCCTTTCAAATCCAAACCATCGCAGTGCCCTTGGGCTGACGTCTCCAGCGTGTCTCAACTCCCTGTCCTTTCAAGTTCCCAGAACTGGTAGTTCCATGCCAGAATCACTGTGGATAGCAACTTAGGTCGAACCTCCTTCCTTTCAGACCAACCTCAGTGGGGGGTATGCATGGTATATGTGTGTGTGGCATATGTGGTGTGTGGGGTGTTTTATGAATATGGTGTGTGTGTGTGTGTGTGTGTGTGTATGTGTGTGTGTCACTAGCACACTCGCCATTTGAAAGTTTGAAAGCTAATCAGTTTCGTGTTTAAAATCCTCCTAGGACTTTCTGACACCAGGCAGAGAAGATCTAAGAATAAGTTGCTGAGCATCACTGTTTGGAGAGTGACGTTGACATGGAAGGTTCAGAGGTCATGCAGATGGAGAGGAAGTGTGAGCTGAACCAAGCCTAGATGCTATCACACAGCAGCTGGACGCAGCCATGCCCGGAGCTATGGTATTTATTCCGCTCTACGAATCAACATGTTCGGGTTTGGACTTAAAAGTGTATCTTCATGGACTAATAGTCTTTCAGACTGCTGCTAGAGATCTAAGCTCTGGAAAATAACACCAGTCAAAACTTGTCTTCACCCCTGTTCATTCCCACTCATAGCAGCTGACTCTGGCAGTCTTGATCCAACAACCTCCATAGACCCTGGAATTATGTACCCTGTTCCCTTTCTCCCCCATGCCCTTTCCTAATCTACAAGATCCCCAGCCATGACCATTCACTTGCCAGGCATCTTCCAGAGCAAAGATGCTAAGTGGTCCTTTGAGGATGAGGTATAAAGCTGTGGGCTTCTTTGGCTGGGGGCACTGACTGCATGAAGGACTTAGGTCAGATGAGGGTCAAAGTCCTTGAAAACTGCTCGCCCCATGAGGATATTTTCAGAGCGTGTCCATTGAGTACTGGCAGCCGTAAAAAGCAAGCTTTTCTACCGGGCGTGGCCATTTCTAAGGCTGCTGCTCTCTCCTGAGAGTGGACAGGGACCATGGGATGGGAGGGAGCAAGCGGAAGGGCAAGGCATTCATCCTCCATCTACGAGCAAAGGCTTCTCCACATGAACCCTGTCAGCCCTGAAGACATGAAAGGGAAAGGATTGCAGGGGTTGAAATGGAGAGCCACGCTTCTGTGGAAGGGGACTTCCCTCTAGGCCTGGCACCAAAAGAGACAGAGGAGGAGAGGGAATAATTGAAAACACAGCACGGCAGTCATGTGACTCTGCTTAGCCTTGGTAATTGTGCTCAAGACATTGGAACCAGCTATTGCTCTCTCATGAAACCAAACGCCAGCTGTGCCGGGAGCCAGCTGTGCCACCTTCTCCTCAACTCTCTCTGTACGTTCAAGCCTTTCTCTTATTCACTCCCTTACCCCAGGATTCCTTGCCAGGGTCTTACCAGGTTTCCTCTGTCCCGAGTAGGTTCTGCACGAGGCTGCCCTGAGGTTTCCTACACAGAGAAGGACTTCAACATGGTGCCCCTCAGGAGATCTCCTGCCTTTCCAGACCAGAGAAGGTCAAAGGACTAGAAACCTGCCCTCCCAAGACCTGGCCAGCGTCCCCCCAAACACTCAGAGAGGATTGGCTCTCTACCCCAGGCCTCCCAGAGAACAAAGGTGAGACGGGGATCACCTCATCTTGTCAGGCAGGAGATTGCCTGGAAAAGAGGGGTGAGCACTGCTGTTCTCACAGTTGCTCAGGACATCTGAGCCGTCCTTTACCTGGAGCGCTGTGCCAAGGGGAAGTACAGGACTACAACCCAATGGGCACTTGTTTCCCTTAGAGGCCCGGAAGAAAATTCTAGACTACAGGCTCTGGAGCAAGGTTGTATATCTTCCTTCCCTCTCTTCTAAAGACCCTCACCTCCTCTCTCTCTTCTTTCCTTTCTTTCTTCCCCATCCCCCATTTGCCTGTTCTCTGCCTCCTTCCTTCCTTCCTTCCTTCCTTCCTTCCTTCCTTCCTTCCTTCCTTCCTTCCTTCCTTCCCTCTCCTTCCTTTCCCTCCTCATCTGCATGCAGCCAGTGTGCTGGGCGAAGCCATCACTAGAGAGGAACAGCCTTACATTTTGATCTAGAACATCATTTGCTGACTGGAGAATTGGAGAGGATTTTAAATCACCATGTGGCGAAAGAGGAACTTTTTGATAAATGTGTTTGGAGTTTCTGCATTCTCCCACAGTGTCCTATTTCAAAGGCAGTTTTGAAGTCTGGCTATTCCAGCCCCGGGGGGGGGGGGGGCGGGGGGAATATTTTTTGGTCTTGAACTGAAAAGTGATTCAGAGATAAGAAATGAAGGAAAGATGTGAATGTCCCTTCTTCTACCCAAAGGAGATCTTTAATAGAATCCATGGGGCCCACCGCTGAGTCTGACCCTCTGTGTCTATATATTATACACAGGATTAGGAAGACAGCATCTCTGGGCCTTAGCATTCCCCCTAGTCAAGTAGGCCGTATTATGGTCTGTTGTTGTTATTCTTCCTCTACCCTACTACATCCCTGAGGATGTACATCCCTGACTGCACTCTCTGGGGCTCTGGCACAGTGTAGGGACTTTGCATATTGTGGACCAATAGCTGAAGAGCATCTCAGAGGCCCCTCCCACTGACACCTGAGCCAACACAGGAAAAGCATCCCACTTCAGACCACAGACTGGAGGACTCCAATGTCTAGTCATTCAGCAGACTGACTAGAAGCCACATGAGCTGACCTTTGAGCTTAAGAGACATCCGAAAAGACACTTCTAGACTCTGGAAATAACCTAAGAGGCTACTGTGAATATCTCACACAGGTGTTAAACTTTTGGCATCCTAGGAGGTGGTCCTAAATCACCAAGGCACACTCAGGGCTGGGGCACACAGTGCCACCCCAAGTTCAAGGGCACAGGGAAAGGCAGGGCAAGGGATTCTCCTTGAGCAAGCAGTACTAAAGAGACACAAGTAAAACATGTAATTCATCTTAAGAAGAATCTAGAAAAATCTCCAGCAAGCATATTTGTCCGTTGTTACTCTGGAAGGACTCAACATAAGTAGGGAGGAAGTTAAGGATGGAGCTGGGAGGAACTGGGGGATGGAAAGTGAATGTGGTCGAAATATGAAAGACTCAAAAAAACTAATAAATATTCTTTAAAGATTTTTTCAAATGTTTAGAAGATTTATTAAAGTAAAAAAAAATAGTTGGATTTAAGCGGAATAGGATACGTTCAATTGAAGACATAGTAAGTATTCCAGTTTCTGAAATACAGCAGTGTGTTAGTTGACATTGTCACCATGTCAGCCATCTTTGTCACTATTACTTTAAGCTAAAATGTCTCCTTCTGAACCCCTCAGCCACAGTCTAGGAATCTTGGACATCCATTGCCTTACTGTTCTTTTTGTTGTTACTTTGTTTTTATCTGTTCTGACTTTGTAGAGGGACTCAACCTAGGCAGGTGCCGACCCACAGCACAAACTTCTTGCTGTCTTTTCTAAGAAAGTCTGTCAGTAATTGAAGTTTCGACTCCAGTTTAAACTCCATTCTTTACAGGTGTGTCAT
Source organism: Microtus ochrogaster (assembly GCF_000317375.1). Classification (NCBI taxonomy): domain Eukaryota; kingdom Metazoa; phylum Chordata; class Mammalia; order Rodentia; family Cricetidae; genus Microtus; species Microtus ochrogaster. The sequence goes on from NC_022023.1 coordinate 13,528,738, forward strand.
GGTTATAGTCACCTAATTGTCAAAATTTTGTGTCTTTTGGTTTCTTGAATTTTTTTTATTAGAAAATTCCAGCCTAATTGTTTTGTAGCCACGGGGAGGTGCCTTGGCATGTGGTTTTTATTTCTTGGCATCTGTTAAGGTTGACTTTGTAAGATGGCATATGAGATGAGTAAGTGTTCTAAGTGGTCTTTGAGCTATCGTTTGCGCAGAGAGAGGCTGACAGCTCATATGCTCTCTCTCTCTCTCTCTCTCTCTCTCTCTCTCTCTCTCTCTCCATTTCTGTCTCTGTCTCTGTCTCTCTCACACACATGCAGACATACTTCATTCTCTGCTTTTGACAATTATTTCAGTGCTGGGAAAGCCCGTTGCCCAGATATCACCTGGGCAGGAAATATGAAAGCCCCTCCCCATCTCCTTCAGCAACTACTCTGAACATTCCTGGGCTTGTGAGGTTTGAGTAGAAGTAGCAACAGCTACCCGTGAGGGATAAGAGGAAGGCAGGCATGTGAGCCTGGGCCAGCCACCTACCTCTGACCCTTGCAGTAGCTCAGCAAACTACTCACCCAGTTAGGTGAGCATAAGGACGGAAAAAGGAAGAACTCATGACTAACTGGGCCAGAAATCCTTATCATGGACAGCAGGGAGATAGCCACTGTGTCCAGAGGAAAGTCGTGTCATACTCCAGGATATAGGGCCACACCCCCATCCTTCTCTGTCCCATTGAGGTCCTAGAATACGGCTTGCCTTTTAAACTTTTATGATCTGATTCAAAGTTTGAGTTTACGTTGTTTTATATCATGGAGCACACCATTATCACACATAAGGTACACAGGTAAGTGAATGTTTATGAATTAATCAATAGCTTATGTAACTCAAACAAAACTTTATCACATGGTACACTTACTGTGCTATGAAGAAAAACACTAGAAAGTTCATGAAGTGTATGACTGTGGAGGAGAGATGCCGCAGTGGTAAAGCATTTGCTATTCAAGGATAAATAAGGACCAGAGCTTAGAACCCGAGCACCCAGAGGAATGCACGCTGGGTGTGGTAGCTTACCTATAAACTCGACCCTTGTGAAGCTGAGCCGAGGGATTCCCCGGAGCAAGCCAGCCTACTGCACCAGTCAAATAGGTGATCGGAGAAATGCTTTAGGGAGGGATTGAGGAAGGTGTCCACACAACATCTGAGCTTTCCATGCACAAGCACACACAGACATAGGCATTCACCCACATGTGTGCCCACACACGGGAACACACACATACACACACACACAAACAACGCAGAAAGACTGATTTTGTGAAAGAGCTTAGCTTACACACTTATTTACCCTTCTCATTTTATATGTAAAAGGGAATTTCTCACCTGCATTGATTTCCAATCTACTTGAGAGTTAGTGTTGGAAACCACAAGCTTGAAGCTTCCTTTGATGCTTCCAGCCAGTTTCCTGTGAGATGGGCACTTAGAGTGAATTCCCTGAGTCTCTCTATGTGCCCTTGGGTCTCCCAGCGCTGGCTGACATGGAAGGATCCTGATTCTAACAGACCCTTTTCTGTCACCTTTTAAGGGCTAAGTTCCCTACTGAGCTTTTTTCCAGTGCTGAAACAAGATTGAGAAAGGGGCTTAGAATTACTCACGGTTAGCCTGGCCAGGTAAGAGATTCCATGAGCAGAAGAGAGAGGGTGTCAGTCCCTGGCCTCCCAGCAGCGGGGAGCGCATGTGAATATGCCAAAGCGCATATTGGTGGTGGCCACTTCCGGCTGGCAGAGCAGGGCAGCCACATCCTAGCTGCTGCACCTGTCCGTTACAGGTGCACTTCTGACCCCACGGTGCAAGACCCATGAAGATCCCTGTTCTGCGTGGGCCCCGACATCTGGGTCACCATGCAGGGAACTAGCAGCCTAGGAGCTGCTTCCGTGGTCTCCGCCAGCGACGCGTGTAGCGGGCACCACAGCTCCTGACTCTCTGCCTTCCTCTCCCCAGGCGCTGCGCTCACGCACAAGCTGCGCTCAGCAACCCCATCTGCTCCGTGCTCTTTTGGGCAGGGACCTCTTCGTGTTCCTGGCAGACACACCAGGCAATCTTGTCTAATTACAAGACTGACACGGATGGGTCCTAATTTCAGCAGAGAGCCCAAAGAAGAGCTTGGAGTTGGTGGCTGATTCAAAGTCACCTCCCAAACAGAAACCTGCAGCTTTCAGAGGCATTTGCTTGTTTTCACTGTTTGTATTTTTGCTCCCCAAGTATGGGTATGTGCGGCTATCGACGGTGAGCTGTGTTTTAAGATGAAGACCATTTCGCCTACAGAAATGTATTGCCAGTACAATAGGCGATGCAGACATAAAGAATTCCCTCTTCTGGTAAAGTGTGTGTGTGTGTGTGTGTGTGTGTGTGTGTGTGTGTGTGTGTGTATCTTGCTATCTGCACATGCTCAAGAGTAGTATACGTGGATGTACTCACCTGTGCATACACCCTTGGAGGCAATAGGGCAACATTGGCTGTCTTGCTTCTTTTGCTAGCTACCTGACTTTTTGAGACAGGATCTCTCACTAAACCTGAATTTTGCTGTATTGGATAGATTGGCTGGCCAGCAAGCCCCAGGATCTGCCTAGCTCTGCCTGCCCGGTGCTAAGCTTATAGACACAAGATGCTGAGCCCGCTTTTATGAGTACTGGGGATCTGAACTCGGGTCCTTGTGCTTGGGTAACAAGCCCTGTACCCACTGCGGCATCTCTCCGGTCTCTGATTACTGTTAGTGTTCACCCACACTACAGTCAGTTCCTAGGGTTCGCTGTGATTCAGGCACTTGGGTCGCATGGGATAAAGACATGGGCCCTTGCAGTCTGCTGGGTACCGCAGGCATAGATGGACACTATTCCTAGCATAGGTGCTATGTCTCTCGTGACTCTTTGACTCATCCAAGGACCCCCGAGCAGAGACTTGGAAGCTGAAGGAGGGGTCAGAGACAGCACTGCCCTTTGGCACGCGGGTCAGACAGATCTCTCGGCGGCAGTGGAGCTTGGGGGTGTGGGGGAGAGGACTGGGGTGCAATGACGCATTGAGGTTTAAGGTGCTCCTCAAGAATATGAGCTCTGTGCTGTGAACAAATTCAATTCAAAGTGTGTCCCACCTCCCCTAGTTCTTGGGTTTCTCCTGAGGGACAGAAGACAGGGATGGAGAGAGCAGACAAGAAGGCAGGTCCTCGGGTTTTGGCCTGCTTTCTCCTAAGATAATTCTGCCTCAGCTCTTTGTGTATGGGTTTTCAGAAGCTAATTCTAGAATGGTTTGCAAGTAGTATTAAAAACCTCCAAGGAGGGCTGGAGAGATGGCTCAGAGGTTAAGAGACTTGCCTGCTCTTCCAAAGGTCCTGAGTTCAATTCCCAGCAACCACATGGTGGCTCACAACCATCTGTAATGGGGTCTGGTGCCCTCTTCTGGCCTGCAGGCATACACACAGACAGAATATTGTATACATAATAAATAAATATTAAAAAAATAAAAATAAATAAAAACCTCCAAGGAATTATGACCCAATAGAGTTTGTGTGTATGTGTGTATTTTGTGTGTGTGTGTATATATGTGTGTGCGTGTGTGTGTGTGTGTGTGTGTGTGTGTGTGTGTGTAAAGCATGCACATAGGGAGACTAGAAGACAAGGTCATGGAGGTGGGTTCTCTCCTTCTACCTTCACTGGGGTTTCAGGTATTGAACTCAGGTCACCAGGCTTGTGTGAGAAGTGCCTTTACCACTGAGCCATCTTGCCAGGGGATGTTGGTCCGGTTATGTTTTTACTCTTTGGCTATATAACCAGTTTGCGATTGTTGAGGTGGGTCTTAGGGCTGTATCGTGCATGAAGCCTGGAGTCAGAGGCTACAGCTAAGGCCCAGAATGCACCCCTGAGTGAACCCTGCCATTCAGGTGGAGCTGCACCATGTGAGCTCATAGACAATGCGCAAAAAGATCAGCACAGTGTCTGGGAAGGGGAGAATGCCCAAGAAGGTCATTAAGAAGGCAGTAAGCACCGTTAAGGAATAAATGGCTAACTGGGGCTTCTAGCATGGTACAAGGACACCCTGGCAGCTCCTGGGCAAGGGAGGGGCCTCTGTAAGAGCAGGGCAGAAGAGAGAACACAGAAAACAGATGTCTAATGACCTTCTTCCAGGGATCTGAGCAAATAAGGAGGGAAACTAAAAGGCAGTGACCCCAGGATGCTTCTGGAAGCCCCCATATGGCTTCAGCTGGCTCCTGGGATGTAGCTGTCATCTTCGGGTAGCTCAGCCAGAAAGGGACAATTTTCCCTCAATAACTAAGAGCAGAAGGAGAGATACTGCCCTGTGACTTCGGGGCACCTGCTTCTCTTTACTGTCATGTTCGTCACCTGGGTCCCCAGCAACAGGAAGCAATCACACTACGAGCTAGAGGCTGGGATTAGCACCTCTGGGAAGGAAAAGGAGCAGGAACTGGTCAAAAGCAGAGCGCAGGAACTGACAAGCACAGCGGATTCTCTCCTCATCGTCAATATAGCCATGAGCTATTCACACTCATGGTGCCCCCCCCCCCCCGCCAGGTCCACAGGGAAGCATTCTTCAGGTACGCAAGTCCTTTTTGCCTCCCTTCCATTTCCCAACCGCTTTCAAACCCCAGCAACGAGGACAAGACCAAACTGGGGGCCAGAAACCCCAAACCCACAACCAGGGCATCCAACCACCCACCATGACTGGGAAAGTTCCATCATGCAACATGGTAACACCGGGACTTCTGCACAAACAGCTCTCTCCACTGAGCCTTCCCTGACAACCTCCATCCTAGCAACCAATTCGCTACCCATTCAGGAGAGTCGGCTTCCTCCTACAGGAAATGGTCACTGGCTACACACACTGACTGGGAAGCCAGTCACTCACCTGACCCTCTTGGTGCAGCCCTTCAGGGGGTCACCGCCTTTGCTTCTCTCTCCGATTTCACTGACCAAAGTACCAGTGACCTGCACTGCCAGGGTACCAGGCTTGGGTTGGGGTGAGTGGGGGAAGATTCCTCTCTCACACTGAGACCAGCCCCGAGTCATATCCCAGCTCAGAGGGAAGACACGCCCTGTTAGAGGCTGCCTTCACCACCTGCTCTGGACAGGTGACGCTGGGTAAGGGAGTCCAACCTGGCGCAGAATTGTGTGAACATTCCCAGCCAGGGCCATCTGACTTCTCCACGTGAAAGGCTTGGCCCAAACAGAAGGAAGTCAGGGCTGAGAGCTGAACCTCAGAACAAAGTCCACCATCTGGGTTGGCAGGAGCACCCAGGCAGCAGGCCCTCTCCAGAGCATAGAGAGACTCCTGCTCTGTCCCCGAGTGTCCCTAACATTCACAGGCAGCAACAGTAGGGCTGGAAAGACAAGAGGGTTTGGCACCTGTCAGGAGTGTCCCATATATGTTACTACACAGCAATGCCCGGCCTGATCACCATGCACCTGAGATTCCCAACTGTTCAGGAGGCTGAGGCAGGAGGATCACAAGTTCAAGGCCAGCCTAGGCAACTAAGCAAGACCATCTCAACACAAACTTTCGAAAAGGAATGGTAACTCAGTGACCGTGCGCTTGCCTAGCAAGCACAAGCCTTTGAGTTAGACTCCCCAGCACTGGAAAAACATCACTCCAGAATCCCGCTGGCAACCCAAATGCTATCATAGCCATGTCCCAAAGTCACTGATCAAACATTCAGTGCACACCTACTCACCCTGTGCTGTGCTTGGTGACCCTGAGTCAGAGCTAAGCGTTGGATCAACAAGGTCAAGAAACTTTCTCCAAGGTCAGAGCTAGCAAATTACTGCAGGGGGGCTCTAAACAAGGTATTCCTGACTCCACAGCCCAGCCCCCCTCCCACCTTTGTGTCACACTTTTCCTAACAGGTGAACTGACTGTAGGTATCCTCAGGCCCAGCTACACCCTCCAGAGGAAGTGGCCAGCTCTGTGCGAGCCTTGGACGCGCCACACGATGCTGAGCATATTCCGTTTAAGACCAATGACTTAACTTCCCTAAAGCACATTGAAAACCAGTCTTAAGTAGCATGGCCCTCCTGAGTGTTTCCTAACATGTGACCAGCACACGTTTCCCCCTCACGTCCCTTCAGACAGCCTGATCTCAGGTTAACATCTGCCCCAAAGAACTTGCTATATCCCTTCCCTCTCCTAAGCATACCCTCTGTGATCAACGGGCTGAGCCTTATGTGGCCTCTCTGGCATGTTTTCTGACACTCTACCAAATGGACCAGGTCCCCATGCATTAACAAGGGTGTGGGGACAAACTGTAGGATGCCCTTGACATTCCTTGCAAGACTGTGGAGGTGCAGCCACTGCTAGGCAACCAGGGTGGTCACAAGAGGCACCCTGGGAGGTCATTCTGAACATAAAGCTGCCTTTGTCAGCAGGCATGGGGACAGTCCCCTATTGTAGGACTAAGTCTGGAGGAAGGTGCAGGAATTTCTGAAGTGCTGGGGATGGGGGTGTTGGTCAGCATTGCCTGCTCTCTGCACTCATGGCCTCTCTTGAAGTATCCAGTGTATGGGATCCCAATAGGTTATTTATTGTGGCTACTTCCCTCTGGCAGAAAGGTTGAAGAATCGGTACCCCAGACCTGAGAAGGATCCTGGGTGCCCCTTGCATCAGAGCCAAATCCTCACCATCATCTGTCCTGAGTCCAGATATTTTCCCCCTTCTATTTTCAGATAATACATTCTGTCTTGCTCTCATAAGGTAAACACATTCCCAAGTGTAGTCGGGACCCCGACTGACCCTGACTCATATGCAATGTACACCCCAAGTTGGAAACTCCATCACACCTAAGATGTCAAGACTTCTGAAGAAGAGGACCCTCCCCCTCTGCCCCGCAGTGCACAGATCTCGTACACGGCTGCCCCAAAGGAAGCAAAGAAGAGGCAGCTGGGAGAGCTCTGCCTTGCTTTGAGCTCAGAGGCTGGGTCCTGAGAGTTCAGCCTCCCATGTGTGGTCTTAGAAGTGAAATCAGAAACTCCAAGTGCAAGTTACTATTGAGAGAATATGGGGTGGGGATGCATATACTAACAGGCCCAGGAATGTGTAACTAGGGGAAGGGAACCTGCGTTCCCTGTGCTTCTTGCCTTTACTCCTTACCCTGGGAACCTCCTGCTCCCTGAATTCCACAGTCACCTTGGCCTTTGAACTGGTTCTCAAACAGGCCAAGCTCGTGTTGCCACAGCTGCTCCCTCTCCCAAGAAAGTTCCCCTTCTAACTCTTTCTGAGGCTGGCTCCATCGGAAACACAGCCTGTCGTGTCCACTCAATCTCAGTGACTTCCCCTCAGGCGCTCTACTATGTTACCCTTGTTTACTCCCTTCGGGGGACCTGCCACCATTGGGGGGTGACCTATCAGCCCATGTGAGTCCCTGTGAGTCATCAACCTATCCCATCTAGGACACAATCCCCCGGACAGGGACCTCATCGGCTTTGTTCACCGCAGGGTCCCCCAAACACGCCAGGCCCACATAAGGGCTCCATAAACATTTACAGAATGAGTCAACACGTAACCGGGCGAATAAATAAACGACCGATGCCTCCTAACGGGCTTTCCACATTTGTTTGTACTTTACAGTTTACAAAGAACCCTTAGAGACATTTCCTTCATCTAACTCATGATTAGACTCAGGTTAAACAGCACTTCAAAAACACACACTTCACTCCTAGTTCCTCAAGGCCTCGGACCAGAAGAACAAGGGAGCCTGTTCCCCTCGAGGGACCAGAATTTAGTTATGAACCCTTGTTCTAGAGCTACAGGACAAAGGAAGTCACCTGGCGGCACGGAACCCGAGTGACCGTGTCAGTTTCCACGGCACAGAACATACTGAGAAGGGCCAACCCTGGTGTCTGCAGCCTTTGGAAGGTGCTGCAGTTCCCACCCTTTCCCTCGGGAGGTCCCAGCAGGATGCAGAAGCCAGATGTGAACCTGGCATCATCTGGAGGGGCCTGCCCTTTTAACACGAGCTGAAGAAGCACGCTTTGCCAAGCTGAACTGCTGGAGACTTTTGCCTGGCCCACTGTCCCCATCTGTTAGACAGGTTTGGAAAGGGTTAACACACAAAGCTCTGGAGGGAGTGGTCCCAGACTGGGTGGTGCTATTTTAAGGACGAGACTGGGGTGGTTTACTAAGCACCAGCATCCTGCCAGCCTCTCCACCTGGAAAATAAAATGGAAAGTCAGTTCTCACTGGCTGACGTTCAGGGTGAGAAGGCAAACAGCCCCACCCAGCAGAACCCTGGTAGCTGAACCCCTCATCTTTTCTGGCTTTTTAAGGGTGTCAGAGGTGTTCCAAGGAGTGGGGTTTGGGTCCTGGGGTGTCATTTCAGACTGGAAAAGATAGAATTTGAAAAGGACTGTGCTTAGTCGTGCCAGGCACTAACTGCCCTCACTCTCTCTCTGCCCACACAACTATCTGAGGAACGCTGCCTCCTGCTTCATATCAACATTTTAAAGATGAAGAAATCCTTTCTTTTCCTCATTTGTTATTGCCCTGGTATGACTGACTCCACACGTAAAAATGTTAAATCCCTGCCAAGGTCGTAGACTTTGTCTCCTACAGATGTGCCATGCTTCCTCCACCTCCCGGGGTCAGCACAACACACCCCTTTGACAGAGAGACCCAGCCAGTTACTGCTTCCCAAGGGGGTTGTATGGTTTTTGAGTTTTGCCTCTGTCACCTCCACCAGGAAGCCCTCCCTGACATGGCCTGCCAATTACATCGCTGAATTTAGGGCTTCTCTCCCATCTTCTCAATGTACTCCATGCCTGACTCATCTGTGTGTCTACCTTATGCAATAACTGTGACTTCCCACGCCAGGGGCTGACTGTGGCTCCTAGCTTCCCCCTCTGCAGTCTTGGGACCCAGCACAGGGATGGCACAAGTAGCTGTCACATGAAGGAACAAGAAGAGGAAGAAAAGAGAGGAGGAGGGAGGACAGGGAAGCGGGAGGGAAGGGTGCTGAGGTCAGATCCATAGACACGGGCACAAGCTAGACCAATAGGAGGCTAAACTTGGATTAGACTGGGTTCATGTGCTCACACCCTGGCAACAGGAGGCAGAATGGGCAGGGAACAGAGTGACCGCCCTGGAGTCCAGCGGCCAGTGTCCTCAGCTCTGCTGTTCACTGGCTGTGTAACCTACCACAACCGTTCTTCCATCTGAGTGCCAGATTCCCTTTTGCAAATGGGTTATTATAAGGCCCAAAGAATGTCTTGCTGCCTGACATACTGGCAGCTCAAATACCAGCTTTGCTTCCCTAGAACCCCAGGGTACTACAATACCCCATTTGCTCTCCAGAGAGGGGAGGAGGGATGGGCAGGGCACAGCAGCCACAACGCTACCCTGTAACTGGACCCTCTCCCTTGCAACATCATCCAAACAGTTGAAAGTTTGTCCCCCCAACACTGTCTGCAACCCGCTCTCCGCTGTTCTGAGCACCCTTTCCAGTAAAAGCAGATCTTTGCTGCCAGGGCTGGGGCCAGGGCCAGGCTGGGCTGCATCGAGAATCACGAGGCAGCCTCCGGGAGGCAGATGGACACACGCCACCTGCCCAGAAGGCCCAGGAAAGACCTGGATCTGCACAGAGCCTCTACGTAGTCTTTCTTCATCTCTGCTCTGTTCCCATGATATACCTGTTCCATCTTCCCTGCCCCAGCTGGCTCCTCCCCTCCTATGATCTATCTGACTAAAAGCTGTAACCCTCACCTGGTGCTGGTAACAGCTTGGGTCAGTCTCTGAATAACTTCCCTTTAGCTTTTGAGCAGAGGGTTACCTTCCTCTTGGAGCTGCCCCATACTACAGAATCTGATTCTGTACCCACTATGAGGCATGTCTGCCAATCACAGATAAGGATTCTGTCTCTGGAGCTAAGAGATGCTGAAGCAGACGCTACCCTTTACTTGCATAAGCCTTTAAATTTAGTGACATGTTATATGGCCACCAAGCAAATTGAAACTACATAAAAGAACTTTCTGGTGTGGTGACTTTTGGAGGGGGGGGGTTAGGGGGTGGCTAGGGTCTCATGTAGCCCAGTCTATCTTCAAATTCACAATGTATCCAAGGATGGCAGTAGATTTATCTTTCTGCATCCACCTCCCAAGTGCCAGAATTACAGGACTGCACCGCTATGCCTGCTTTAGGGAGTATGGGGAATTGAACCTAGAGCCTTGTGCATGCTGGAGAGGCACTCTCCCAACTGAGCTGCATCTCCAGTCCAGTATTCCCTAATAGTGTGCCTCACACCAGTACCTGCATTTCTCAAAGTCCCCTACATATTAGCTAAAGATTTATGTGTTTCAGGGATGGAGAGATGGCTCAGCAGTTAAGAAAAGGTACCTACCTTCCAGAGGACTGGGATTCAATTCCCAGCACCCACATGACAGCCCACAACTGTCTGTGGCTCCAGTTCCAGGGGCTCTGGCATCTCACTCGGACATACATGCAGACAAAACACCAATGCACATCAAAATAAATAAATAAATCTTGTTTAAAGATTTGTGTATTTCACCGTCTGTAAATTGGCAAATATTAAGGTAGTTCTATCCATTCTGGGGTTTAGTGATACCTGATACATATGCAATTACACCGAAATGATGGAGCATGGAAGGAGAGGAAGACTAAGAGATTGGCAGATACAAAGAGGGAAAGACGACCAAATCAAATGTAGCTGATGGATGCCGGTGTGGCCAGTGTGGTGGTATGAATGAAAACAACCCCATAGGCTCATAGATCTGCTCACCAGGGAGTAACACTATTTCAAAGGATTAGGAAGTGTGGACTTGTTGGCGGAAGTGTGACCCATGGGCTTTGAGGGTTCAAAAGCCCATGCCACGCCCAGTATATCTCTCTCAGCTACAGCTATGGCACCTGCCTGTACACCGCCAGGCTCCCCTTCCTGGTGCTAATGGACTAAACCTCCAAAACCATAAGCCAGCCCCCAGTCAAATGCTTTCTCTTATATGAATTGCCATGGCTATGGTGTCCCCTCACGTCAACAGAACACTGACTAAGCGGTGCAGTGGCTTCTGCCTCTCTGTGGGCTTGAAACCCTTTCTCCAGCTGTTTTGGGAAACACAAAATTGAAAAACAAGCTGAAGCATCAATACAGAAAAGATAAAACAGCCCCGGGCACAGACTGTGGCAGTCCATCAAGGTTGAGATCCTAGTACCTTTAGGAATAAGGAGTTATCCAGACCTAATGTCAAGTGGAAGCACCGTGGAAAATCTGTGTGTGTGTGTGTGCACATGTGTGTGCGTGCATGCGTGAGTGTGTGTGTCCCATGTGTTCATGTGTGTGCACATGCATATCTGCACATGCTCACGCCTGTGTGTGAATGTTATTTTCCAGCAATAGTGTGGCACACCAATACATGACTTTCAATACATGAGACACACTAACCAGGATTCAGTCCTGGTTCTACGCCATGCCATTTGCTGAAAACCCCAGCGCTGCCTTCAGCTCCCTTGTCAAGCGGAAACAAGCACCCTGCCCCGGCATGCGGGGGAGTATGGTGAGCCCTGCTCAGGGAGGCCCTGGCTAGTTGTTTCTGTTGAACGCACTCTGGAGGAGGAAGAGAGACTGACCTTACAGAGGGCACAGGGAGGCACAGGGAGGCCTCATGATAATACGCACACTTGGAACCAGGGACAAAACCAGTTGGCTGGATGACAGGGACAATCTTGTCCCACCAGCAAGACGGTCCTTCCGTATAGTGGGTTCAGGGGAGAGGTCTGGGGCCACTGTCTTCCCTCGGTCCCCTTTGCCTACAGCCTGCATTTCCACCCCTGTCCTGACCCTTGTGGTGATGGTGATGCTGTTTACTCAGATGGGTTCTCCCTATCTAGCCCTCGCTGACCTTGAACTCACTTAGTAGCCCAGGCTATCCTCAAACTCACAGCAATCCTCCTGCCTCAGTCCCCCAAGTACTGGGATTACAGGTGTACACAACATGAATTTTAAAAAGTATAGCACAAGCTGGTCTCAAGCCCTCCCGCCTCATCATCTCAAGCAAACTGTCTCCTGACAATGCTCCACCCCACCACAACAGACCTGCCCCTGACTGGTACCCACACACCCTGGGAAAACAACTCAAACAAGACTTCCTCACAGAAGCCCAATCTGACCCAGCAGATTAGGTTGGTTTCCCCAACGAGTGCCTTTTGAAGGCCTTTAGCTTCAGGCTTTGAGTCTGTTGTTTATTTAATATGTACCATTAGCTCACTAGCACCCAGCACAGTGCCTGGAGCACAGGATGCTCTAGGAGAACAATGTGTGGCAAATGAATTCCAAGTGTTTAAGAAAGTGATTTCACTCTTTGTGTATTGAAAAGTAAATTGAACGAGGGGCATGAATTAGAACAAGACCTAATGACACACATATGAAAGCGCACAATAAAACCCATTGCACTTTATACTAGTTTTCAAAGTTAATAACAATTAAAATTTGCATGTGTAAGAAAGCCTGAAGTCCAATGCATTTCTCTTATGATAATTTATATTCAGTTTATTCCTGCTTATTGTCAATAACATTCGTCTAAATTTATTTATTATTTAAATTATGCCAATTAATTCAATTCAACATACCTACTCTTTTCTGGTTTCTCTAGTACAGCTTTCCAATGCATAAGTATTTTTAAATAACGTAAGTTAAAATGCAATGAAATGAGCACTACAAGTTGTGTCCACAAAAAAGAAAAGAAAAATGAACAGAAGGCCGGGCGATGGTGGCACACGCCTTTAATCCCAGCACTTGGGAGGCTGAGGCAGGCGGATCTCTGTGAGTTCGAGACCAGCCTGGTCTACAGAGCAAGTTCCAGGACAGGCTCCAAAGCCACAGAGAAACCCTGTCTCGAAAAACCAAAAAAAAAAAAAAAAAAAAAAAAAAAAGAAAGAAAGAAAAGAAAAATAAACAGGAAATAAAGAGGTCAGGGAAGGAGAAACAAGACAAGCCCCACCACATCCTCACTTGTCCCCAGGAACATTATAAAGCTCTGAACCATTGAAGATATGCATAGTGTCTCATGCAGCCAGACTCCTTCCCTGGGGCAGGGAAAGTGAATAGCAGAATTCTCCAGACCCAGCCCCTTCTGCTGCTAGGCTTAGGCAGAGCTGATGTTTGCCTTGCAGGCTGACGCCCTGCTGGCAGCTGCTCCATTCGCAGGGTTTCCACAAGGGTCTGGGTGCCTATCTTCTAATGGGAGAAAGTAAGACAGCCGCAGTCATGGTCACATCAGCCGTAATCTGACCTCGGAGAATGGTACTGCCGGAATGGTTCCTGGGGTCATCTCTAGCCCTTCTCCTATCTAACCATTCTGTTCTCGGGGATTCTGTGGACAGGAACCTATTCAAGATCACGATGCTTTGCAAGAACTCAACTGGCCAGGTGGCCATATTGCTCACAACTTCTGCATGAGTAAACTCAGAAGAGAGCAGGCACTCAGTCAGGTTTACCGAGTAGCTGTCACTTAGAGATGCTCCTTACCCCTCAACTAAGACATCCCTTCGCACAGCCATGCTCGGGACAGACCCCAGCTCAACTCTTCTAGCATTTCCTGAGCCCCGAAGTTGCCTTGCCTCAGGGGTCCAGCCTCAGGGGCAGCCGGCATGCAGTGACTGATAAGGGCAAGGGTTCCAGGCTCTCTGGGAGCAGCTGCACCAGCCAGAGCCCATGCTGAGACTCTATCCCCGTTCTCCTGCCTGCTCTGCCGTGTCCTTTACCCTCGTGGGTGCCATGCCCGCAGCACTCTGCAGGGAACTCCCCGCTCTCACAGCTCTGCCTCAGTCTGTTGCCAGGGAAACCCTCACCAGAGGAGATACAGCCGGAGACAGAAAGTGGATAAAAGCTGAGAAAATGGTTCCACCCAGCACCAAGCACTGGCTAAGCACTAGGTCAGCACTTGCTGGGACGGATTCACCCAGGGGAAAAAGACACATCCACCGTCTTTTCCTAAGAAGAGTTATTTGAACGGAAGCCTGCTCTCTGCTCCAGAGGAGACCGCTACTGCCGTTCACCCAAGAGCCCAGGTGTCTGTGATGGTTGCTGGACCACCTAGAAGAGCTACTCCTGAAACTTGACATGGTCACCACATTATACCCGTGGTATCCAGGCATTCACAGACTTGAGCTCTGTCATTGTTTCTCTCTTACCCTGTGAGGCAGGAATTGCAAAAGAGGAGACTGAGCCATAGCAACGTGAACACCTTTTCCAAGATTAGGAAGCCAACTAGCTCCTCTTGGAGCCACAGACACCACCACTCAGGTCGGGTGGTGGCCTGCCAGCCCTTCTGCCTTCCCTCTGAACTCAGAGGTTTTCGTGGGCGCTAATTCAAAGCTCTCAAGAGTTGTGTCCGTATCTTCTTGGAGCTGGAAAAGTCAGGCTGTGCTCTTGACTTGCCTCGCTCTCCTTGTTTAAAGAAAACCATGTGTACGTTTCCTTTGCCAAAGTTAAAGTGGAACCCAAGTTTCACTGGCTTTCGCAGCTGGGCAGAGGGATCAACCTTGGCTGTCTGGTGCCTGTGTGTGTCTGTTTCCGGAGCACACCCAGGGGGCTGTCATAAGAAATGCCGTCAGCTCATAGACAGTACCAACAGGAAGGCAGGGCCTCTGGTCAGGGTACCCTAGACCCTCAGAGTCCAGACTTGGGAGGCCCGCATCTGTTCCACTGTCCTACCCCACTTAAATTCTGCCTCTGCTCTGCTGACCCTGACAGCTCCAGCATTGAAGACAGATGGCCCTGCTCCTTCTTACCAGAAACATCCACAGAGGAAGCCAGGTGTGTTCAACCACCCCCCCCAACCTCCCAACCCCCCCATATGCACTTCAACCCTCTGGCAAGTGTGTGGATGGTGAGAGCCCAGCCAGCCCCTACAAGGACAAACAGACTCACAGCACACGTGTGCACACAGTCACACACAGGCTGCACCAAGTAAGGAAAACTGCTCTCCCACCCCTCCGGGAAGATGTCCAAAAAAAGATCAGGCCCCTTCAAGTCCCCAGAGACAGACCAAGAGGCTGCACTTACCGGCCTCCCTCCTGGGGAAGATGGTCCTCGGCAAACTCATGAGCAGGGCGGTGAGGACCAGTGACAGCCTCCCACAGACCACGCGCAAGAGGCACGGGGGTCGGCGGCTTCTCGGGCTGGGAGAGTCTCTGAATGGGAGTTACAACTACAAAGTGACTCTCTCTTTAGAACTGTTTTTCCTCGGCAGGGAGGGAGGAAGGGAAAAAAAAATCCCTTTCCCACTGCCAGAAAACCTTTAACGTTTCTCAACGGTCGGTCGCTTCCAACTCCGGCCTCCGTGTGAAGCGAGCGAGCGAGCGTGTATTTCACTGGACTGGAGGGAGTCCTCGGATCCTATGCCTCTTCCCGGACCACAGACAGAAATGCAAAAAACCTCAGCCTTTCCCGTGGGCTTAGAGAACGCCGTGAGAGGGCAGAAACCCAGAGAGGTCCGGCATATGGAAAATGTGCCCCACTGTTGGGGCCACCGAATCACTCCAGTCTCTGTGCCCGCCCCTAATGTTTCCAGAGAGTTCTGCTGTGTTTATGTGCTTGCATGGGACAAACACAACACCCCAGATCCTAGCCCCCACGTTACAGTGATTCATTTTCTCCCTCACACACAAACACGGCGCCTGTTCAATCCAAGTGGGAAACGCCTTTCATAAAGTTGCACAGGGTCTGGGCAGAGTGGCTGACGGTGAATGCAGCCTGTGTCCCCAGAAGGGCAGAGGGGCTCTGGGGAAGGAGGAGGCTGACTTTAATTAAGACAAACAGAAAGCTCTGGGCTCCTGCCCCATGTCTGGAAAAGGAGGGATCAAAGACCAGGGGTTCCAGGGCACTGTTAAATGCTGTCAGGCTCCTCTGACCAATTTCCCCTCCTTGCCGCCTTCTACTGGATAGTATTTTTGTGGACTTGGACAAGCTGTACTGTTAGTTTAAGTGACCAATTTGACTTCTGGCTTAGACAAATCCTTGGATTTCTTCACTGAAAAGACAAAAAGGATACATGGGAAGTGGGCAAACAGAACTGAAAACGGGGAGGCTCTAAACAGACTCGGGATCAAAACGGACAACCTGAGACAGACCCTGGTGCAGCTCTTGAGGTGCCTGTCAGGTGCCCTGAGTCTTCCTAGAAGAGAACCCTATAGTGGCACCCTGAACCCTTTGACCCCTGTCACGCTACTCAAGTAACACACCTACACACACAAATATACCTCAATTTATGGCTTCTTAAATTTTTTTTTCCCTCATGACCACTTTTCACATGTCCTTGGGTATGTGGGTATTTTAAATAGCTACTCAAATCAAAAGTGTATCAACAAATCATAAAGACCTTTATTTTAAGACCATTCGTTGGCATCTCTACAATTTTGCCATTTATTAAATGAGAATAATTCTTTATTTTTTTACATAAAAAGCTAAGTCTTAGGTGAGCATTTGGCACTGCAGAATGTAGAGTTGGCCATTATTTTGATTTTCTCATCATCAGTACTGAGAACACTGCTTAGCAGCTATATGTAGCAAAGTGGTTTAGGGTTATTCAGAAAGGGCTGGAAATCCTGTCCTAACCCAAGATGAAATACATGTAATACATTTTTAATAAAACTCAAGTCAGGAGCTTACAGCAATTTTTGAGTAACTCATTGAGAAGTTCATAGAATATATTTTGATCATATTCACCCCTCACCCCCACCTCCTCCCAGATTCACCATCCCCTCCTGCCCGTCCTCCGATTTTGTGACCTCTCTTCTCTTTTTTTTTTTTTTAAATCCATTGAGTCCAATTGGCTCCCCCCCACATTCTCTATTTTCTCCGCCCGCATTCTCTTGGGTGTCTGGGCTCCACTGGATCCACACCTTTAAAGCAAACTGACCCCCTCTCTCTCCCAGCATCCATCAGTTGCCAGTAGCTCCTTAGCTAGTGGTGGCTGTGGTGCCCACCTCCCCTGTCCATGCTGTCGTTTGGTCTGCCTTGAGCTTGAAGTCCTGTGCATGTTGTCACGAGTTTTGTGAGTTCGTATGCACAGCTGCCCTGCTGAGTCTGAAAAACCCTCTTTTGTTGTGGCCATCCACTGCCTCCACCTCTGCCATTCTCCCCACCCTCTTTTCACCCTGTCCCCTGGGCCTCTGGAGGGAATTATGATACAGATGTCCCGGCTAAGGTTGAATATTCCACAGTCTCAATCACTTTATCTTGACCAATCTTTGTCTCACAGACATTTTTTTTTTTAATTCGGGCATTCTATCAGAACGCAGTCCATAAGGTTTACAAATTTAATACCTACGTGCTGGGGCATGATGGCAGAAAACTGTTAAATCTTTGCTATCTGTAGCTAGCCCATACATTTCAGAAACAGAGGAGAAAACTTTGGCTACACTGTGCAAACCACTGCCGTTCGTGGCCTAGTCTCGCTTCTGAGCAGAGGCTTGCAGACTGTGTTTACTGGCCTGTGTGACTGACTTTGTGAGACACATTGGTAGTGGCTATAAAGCTGTGACCATGAGCACAAGCCAGGACTTCCAGAAAAACCTTCAATTTGATACGTGTTGGATTTAAAGGAGATTTTTGTCACGGTACGTTCAGTAACCTTTCACTCTTGGCAAATCTTCCCAACCCTCAAACTGAGTTCTGTGATCCCCTCTGGGGTAGATACCCACAAGGTAGGTCTAGATCATCATTGTTTCTCAGAGCGACCATGTGGGATCCAAGAAAGGCCCCTGCTGTCAGCACCTGAGGTCAGAACAGCTCCCCGGGAGTCACCCTGAGTGAGGGTGGGGACCTAGAACAGCAGCTCTTCCTACTGTTATCTGTACTCTCTGCTGATTACGTAGTGAATGTCCCACATACTGGGTCTGTAGGATGCACTAGGAGAGCCTCACCCTGCCTGCCATTTCCAGGGTCCCCAACTGCAATGGCCCTGGAAATAGGCTAAATAAACAAGGGAGATATGGTGACATTTACAGTCACAGGAAGAGGTCTATGAGATTGAACTATTACAAGACCGATTACAAAACAATGTGTATTGCTCATCTACCTAACATGATGACACAAAATTAAATATGCAGAAGTCAAATGGAGTTGCTTTTTCGTTTCACACGTATTCCTTTGTATACCCCATGACCCGTTACATTAACCCTGCAATCCAGGAACAAGCCATTGTTTCAATCCATGCCAAATTAATCAGACACATATTCAGGGTTGGGAGGAGGATGTTGCTCAATGATGGAGGAGATCCCACGTCTCTCTCAGTCCCATCATCCATTTCCTGGACTTCTGTGCTCCCCTGTGGCATTTTCAAACCGTTTATGACAGGCCTCCAAGGCCCTGTGGAGGGAGCAAGTGACCTGCTGTCCCCCAGACTGTCCTCAGAAGACACCGGCATTGGCTTTCCATCCCTTGGCCACACCCCACATATTCTTACAGACAGAGCTGCCGCCACATGCAGTGATGGGGAAAGCCTGCACAACAGAGACCCAAGAGGACTACGGATGACTCAGAAAACCCAGGAAAGCAATTTAGGCCTAATGATGGCATTAAACCATGTGTTTTTTCAACCCAAGGATGTTAAGTCCACCTAAAGATCAACGCTCTTGTCCACATTAATTATTTTTTTTCATTGCCATGACAAAACATTTGTCAAGAAGGAACTCAAGGAAGGGAGGGTTTCTTTTGGCTCACAATCTGAAGGCATAGCACGGGGGAAGGAATGTGAGGTGGCATCGTGTCAGCAGTCAGGAAGCAGAGAGACATATGTCCACGCTCAGGCTATTTTCTCCCTGTTATTCAGTGCAGGACCCTATCCCAAACTGTGATGCTGTTCACGTTCAAGGTAAGACTTCTCACCTCAGTGAAACTGTCTTGCAATCTCCCTCACAGATGTGCATAGATCTCATGGGTGATCCTAGACCTTGTCAAATGAACAACAGTATAGCCATCATCACTAAGCATTGTTCAACCAATCTGTTATTTTTTTTTTACTTAGGAAGTGAGAATCTATTATATCAATTGACATTATCTTAAGTACTTTTTCATTTTTAGACATTGGTGGTAAGAATAAACTGGGCCTCAAACAGTACCCAGAGAAGAACAAATGCAAACTGCTGCTCTAAGCTGGGTGATTTGCTAAGTACAAGCCACAGAGAAACAGCCCACAAATTCTGGTAGGTCGTCAGTGATTAGAGACCTCAAGACCTGCTCAGATGTCCGCTAGTGCTTGAGCTTCATACAACACAAAGAATGAAACAAGACAGATGTTGTGATCAAACCTCATCTTTCCCCCCACATTGAAAACTATAGAAACAGATGCTCAGAGAGCCTAGGGAATTATTTTCGGGCCAGAGAACTAAGAAATGACAGGGGTGGGGCTTACACCCAGTAGTCATACAAAACCAAACACAAGTGCCAACCAGTTTCGCAACCCGAAACTCAACAGCTGCATCAGTGACAAGTCCCATCACATCAGTCCAGGTTAGAGAGCAATGATATTTGGTACCCAGACCACTATTTCTGGAGGATCTAAGCCAAGTGTCTTGAGCAAATCAACCTCTTTTCTCAAAGCACAGGCCAGCAAGCCCTGAAATGGACCAATGTGTAGTTGTCCTGGCTGGATGAGTAACAGAAACATGGCTGCTGTCTTTGCCCCTACCTTAGCAGGCCCCGGAGAGCTACTGAACACCTGCAGAATCTTTTATTCTAGGGTGACCTTTCAGTACAAGCATGGGGATGCTGAGACATAAAGGGGAAATGTCTTTCTTTTTTAATTTTTTTTTTTTTTTTTTTTTTTTTTACTTTTCAAGACAGGGTTTCTCTGTAGCTTTTGGAGACCATCCTGGAACTTGCTCTGTAGACCAGACTGGCCTCAAACTCACAGAGGTCTACTTGCCTCTGCCTCCTGAGTTCTGGGATTAAAGGCGTGCGCCACTACCACCCAGCAGAAATGTCTTTCTGAAAGACAAGAAATCACAGAAGCAATGGAAGTCCTAAAGAACAGAGCTCCCAAATCCATCTCAGTCCCCAGTGCTGGTGACTAAGGAGTCATTGGTTATACTGTTCTGCCCTTAAACACCAGCAAGATGAGCCAAACACACTTGGGCCAGGGATGCCTTAGCCACAGGGATCCCTGGCAGCGGACTCTTTAGCAAACTGCAGAAATGGATCCAACCTTAATCACCTTCCATGTGTTTTATACCTGCTGTGTCTTATATGTTTAACTTACAGACTGTTTTCTGAAGACTCAGAGACATAGTGTCTCATTTAATTCTGGAAGCTTTCCTTGTTTTCTTGCAAGTGTTTTCTATTATGTATGTTTTGCATTGTGTATACATACATACGTGCACAGACATAAATTCATATTCATCAGTATTCATCTGTGGCCGGTACATAAATTCCAAAATAACTCTACACATGAACTATGTACGAATTCCCAAGAACAAGCGTGGGTCACAGTGAGAAATTTGCCAAATCGCCAGGAAGCCAATTCAATGTAGCAAGGACTTCTTGGCTCATGCCCTGGGCCAGACGTGATGCTGCAGTGTCCCAGCTGGGCACCCATATGCCCACTCAGCTTCAGCACCCTCTTCCATCCTCGTGGGTCTGACTCAAGCCAGCTCTTGAGCAGTGGAAGGCCTCTTGAAAGCCAGTCCTTTGCCTTCCCTGCCTCTGTTCCCTCCCTAGGAGTGCTCTCTACTCTGATTCCATCCTTGCTCTTTCTCTCCAGCTTCTTCACCATGGAGACTGACCACTCTCTGGACCATTCCTGGAGACTCCCACGCTGCAGGCTCTCTGGCTTTCCCTCCCGCGCAACAGCTTGTCTCCTTTCTTCAGGGATGAAGTGTTCTGACTCTTACTCTGACCCTTTCAATTCAAGGCGGCAGCAGCTGGCCACCCTAATCTCATATGAGGACAAATGATGGACAGAATATTCTAGATTGGACGTGGCAGTGATAAATTGAACACACACACACACACACACACACACGTACGTGTATTCCATGCCCACATGCACCCATCTACACAAGCCTGCATTTAAACAAACAAAAAAATAAATAGGGGAGGTGACCCAAGTATGAACCTAGAGAGGGACCCATAAAGCAAATGGGGACCCTGAGAATACCCAGGAAAACCCAGACAGAGACAACTTAGGAAACAGAACTAAAGCAAAGGGCTTACTCCGGACCATCATGACTTTATTCTCTCCTTGGAGGATCAAAGGATAATACGCCCACTGTGTGGAGGATAGTCTTGCTCTCCCTACCTGATATCAGCCTGGTCTCAGAGCATTGACTCGGTGGCCACAGCTGGGGAAAGCTGGGGGAGGCAGAAGCATGGCTGGAATGTTGGGATGGGGGCTGCCATAGAACACAGAACCCAGGGACAAAAGTCTATTGTCTGAATCCCACTTCTCCAGGAGAACTGCATGTACATGGATGACTGCCAACTAGAGAGAGACCCACGGTCCACTCTGAAGCCATCAAAAATACACATAAGGGCCACAGAGGGCTAGCGACCAGTTCACATGGGAGGCCCCAGAGTCAAATCACCAAAAATAAAGACAGACGAAAAGCAAGAAAGAAAGAAAGAAAGAAAGAAAGAAAGAAAGAAAGAAAGAAAGGAAGGAAGGAAGGAAGGAAGGAAGGAAGGAAG
>NC_022023.1:13550516-13600572 GCF_000317375.1 Microtus ochrogaster
AGAAAGAAAGAAAGAAAGAAAGAAAGGAAGGAAGGAAGGAAGGAAGGAAGGAAGGAAGGAAGGAAGGAAGGAAGGAAAAAGAAAGAAAGAAAGAAAGAAAGAAAGAAAGAAAGAAAGAAAGAAAGAAAGAAAGAAAGCATCCTGTAGCCAGAGAAGTAGGAACATAGGGAGTAGGTGGCTTGCATGACTTTTGGGTCAGGCTTGAGACAGGAGCTCAACGGTGAAAGCCCAGGCTGGACCCTCATGGAAAAGATGGCATTGAGGTATTCCCACTCCCACCAGTGCAGCGGCCCAACTGCATTTGCCATATTTCTTTTAATACAAGCAACAGAGCCAGAAGAAGTCACCAAAGTATCCCTACCACCAGCCCTCCCATAGGTTTGGCCCTCCCCTGGGTTTCTGATCAGCAATGGGCATAACTCCTATGTCAGCTTGAAGCTCACCGGGGTTCCTGTCCCTTGATCTCTGTGAGGATCAGTAGGTACGGTGGCTGTGCTGGCTCAGCACTTACGTGGGTTCCTGTCTCTATGTCTGCACTGTCTACAAAGCGCACACCCCTGATTTTCTAACAGCATCGTCCAACTTCTCCTTCCATTGCTTTGCTCCTACCTTCCTCTACCTCTGCCCTAGAATCCCAGCATGCTCTTTGTCCTTGCACTTTGTAACGGTCCCATCATAGCTGGCCCTCATCCTGCCCCGTGAACCAAAGGGAAGGCATCTCCATGCCCCAGGACACAGCTTTTCTCTCTATGGTTTCCTGTTGCCACCTTGCTTTTCCACCACCATTTTTTCTCATGCTGGCCTGTCGGTTGGAGACTTGAGCCCACATTCCTTTGTCCTTATGCTGTGCCTCCGAAGTGCTAGCCATTCTCCCACAGAGATGACTGACCCTTCCCAGCCACCTATGGTCATAGAACATTCCACACACTTCCCTGGAATTTCAACAACTTATAAACACCTTCAGTAATGTAGCTGGATACAAGAATAACTCGAAAAAAATCAGTAGCCTTCCTTTGATGATAAATGGGCTGAGAAAAATCAGAGAAACATCACTCTTCACAATAGCCATAAATAACATAAAACATTTTTTTATTAAAAATTTCCACCTCCTCCCCGAACTTTAAATCTTTGAAGAAAGAAATTGAAGAAGATACCAGAAAATGGAACCATCTCCCATGCTCTTGGGTAAGCAGAATTAGCATAGTAAAAATGGCAATCTTACCAAAAGCAATATACATATTTAAAACAATGCTAGCAAAATCCCAGCAAAATTCTTTACAGACCTCGATAGAACAATACTCAACTTCATATGGAAAAGCAACCAAACAGACAAAGCCAGAATAATTTGTACAGAGTGACCCAGAAGGACAATGCTGCATGCTCTTGCTCGCATCAAGGTCCTAGCTTTGACTCTTCTGTGGTTTATTTAACATGGAGCACCTGTGGATGGGACCTGGGAAACTAGGGAGGGGCCTTTAGGGGTGAGGATTGCCCTGCAGCAGGAGGGAGAGCAGACCAGGGAAGATGGGAAAACGAGAAGTGGAAAGATTGCAAGGGGGGAGGCAGAGGGGTTGGAGAGATGAGGATGTTTGGGGACAATTAATGAAAATGAAAGATATAAAAATGCCATACAGAAATCTGCTCTTTTATAACCCAAGTTAAAAATAAGAGAGAAGGGAATCGCCTCATGTGGCTAGATATGGCTGCTCCTAGAAGAAGTGGGTTGCTAAGCAAAGACACCTCCACAGAGTTGGTCAGGAAGGCTCCAAAGGCCCCAAGGACAACGTGTTTCGTCACTTTTCTTGGTTACCCGCTAGAACTAGAGGATAAGGGCCTGTTGCTGAAGACACCACACACCTTGGTTGTAAGATACAGAGAAAGCGATCTAGAACTGAGCTGGGAAGTTCCTGCTAGCTCTCTTTCAAAGTGCTAGAAGATGTTCTGCAGGCTCCTAACGGAGAAAGGGTATCAGTGGTCTTACCCAGCTGTGAACCTTACGAACCAAAACAAACCAAACGGCCAAGTAAAATTGGCTCACCTGTACGATAGGGGCACAGATGCTATCGAGGTAGTTAACTCTCTATGACTAAATCTGAGCCCTGCTCCTCAGGAGTGAACCCATGTCTGGCACTGCAATCCTTATTAAGAAACCAATGTCCAGGGAGGCCATAGGCCCAAGTGGGGACCTTGCTATTGCCATTTAAATAAACCGACACAGCATCAAACTGCCTTCTATATCTCAATATTTATACTCGTATTCCAAAGCTATCCTCAGCTTAGAAAAGTCTCTCTTTGCAGTGAACAGCAGTGACTCCAGAGACTCATGGCAGCCCAAGAGAGTGAGAAAAAGTGATGGCTGAGGACTCAGCTCCAAATGAGGTACTGCATAATCCCCTAAGACTCAGGGACCAATGCACTAGAGGCGGCAGAAAACATGTCTCCAGACGGTAGATGAGAGACAACAAAATGGCATGCAACCAGCTCATGCAACCAATACAATCATTAACTCGCACTGGTTTCAGTTGCTTTCACTGGGGCTCACACTGTCAACAAATCAGTCATAGAAAGGGAGAGGCTTATAGGCCCCTTACTGACGAGTAGTTAGCTATTGATAGATTCTAAAAGAAGGGGTGCCATTGTCATCCACGTGTATCTATTGCTTTGCCCACTCAGCTCCAAACCCATGCTCACACAGACAATCCTGGTTGAACTCAGAGGGTCAAAATCTAAATTAATAAACATGATCACGTGAAAAAGATTTGTAGGGAAGGTGGGCTCAAGGTGATCATGTGAAAAGGATTTGTAGGGAAGGTGGGCTAGACAGGGCTAGCAGAGCGGTGGGAGAAGGTGGGGGTGAGAGCTGTCAGCATGCAGTAAGTTCACGTGTGAAGTGGTCAAGGAACAAATTTAACTTTCAGAACATCCAAACTTGCACAACAGATCCAAGGCCGCCGCCTTCAGCAAGTCCCTGTATCAGCCAGCTGCTATCCACTTCATATCCGGGCTTTAGCCATGCTGACTCTGGACTCATTGCTCCTAGCTCGCTGTCCTCCGTCCTTCACGCTTCTGTGAGCTGCCTTTGCCTCCACTTTTCCTCACTCGCGTTCTGAGTTTCAGCTCAGGGATTGCTACCCTGAAGCCTCCTTTCATTGCCCCCCACACCAGGGTGATCATGCCCCTTTCCCATGGTGTGTGAGGCTCTGCATATCCCTGGTGCCATGCTTGTCCTATCCATCTGCATGCCCTGCTTCTCTTCTGGACTGTGAAGACACTGAGAGCAACCCTGCTGCCCTAGGCTTCACGTCTCCTTAAATAACACAGTGTCTGATATACAGCAGGAAGCCAAGTCTTTCTGCGCTAATATAGTGTCACGATTGAGTGACTGAGTTCTAGTTACTAAGATGCTAATGACAGGGAGAATATCCGAGAAGAGAAGGACCATGGTGACTTCCATTTGGACAGAGTTCAGAACATCTGTGAGCCACAGAGAACAGAGATACCCAGTGTATGCGCAGATGCAGGAACTGGACATGAGGAGAGAGACCTGAACTAGGACTAGGAAGTTAGCATATCGATCCTAGAAGCCAGGCATGGTGATATATGCCTTTAATTGGGAGGCAGAGGCAGGTGGATCTCTGTCAGTTCAAGGAGTGTGAGGCCAGCTTGGTCTACATAGTGAGTTCCAGGGCAGTCAGAGCTACATAACAGAGAGAACCTGTCTCAAAAAGCAATATATGTTAAATTAATATTATATATATAATTATGTAGGAGTAGTAATGGACTTTAGAAACGCCAGCACTCAATGGGTCACAATCTGGCCAGAGGAAAATGTGTGCTGAGGTCGTGGGCATCTATAATCCCAGTACTTGGAAGGTGGAACAGGAGGACTGGCCTCAGTTACACAGCAAGCTTGAGGTAAGCCTAGGCTACCTCGTGAGACTGTACCTCAAAACAAAGAAAAAGGAAGAAAATTAAAATCTCCAATACAGAAACTAATAAAAGGGAGAGTCTATTATACATATTAAGTTTTCATGGGCTTTATTTGAAATAGAAGAAGAAAGGGAGGGAGGAAGGGAGGGAGGGAGGGAGGGAGAGAGAGAGAGAGAGAGAGAGAAGAAAGAGGAAAAAGAAAGAGAAAAAGAAAATAAACTTCAAGAACCAAGAACCTTTGGCAAAAATAAATGCCTTTGGCCTCCTGACTACTTTGGCAGAAGAACTAGCTTTCAACAGCCTGTTGAATTAAATGGATTCCGTTCCTAAGGATCTAAGGAGAAATGTTTTGGGGTGCGCAGAGGACATAGCAAAATGGTAAATCTGTTCGGTGACTTCACCCATGTCCCCAACCTAGTGCTAATTTGTACAGCCCAGAGTCCATTTCCCATCATTCAAAATTGCTGTGTATTTGAACGGAAATATAATCCATGTGTTCATGATTCATTCGCTCTTTATGTAACCAAATGTTGGGCTGTAGCTGTTTGATGTCCAGGAGGCCATCTGAACACTCTTTGCAGCCAGGGTCATAGACTGCCAAGGAAATTAGGAGGGGAGAAATCTTGGCCAGCCTCCTCCAAAATCAGAGGCAGTCAGTCAGCAGGGAGACAAGAAATCCATTCTCCCAGCCACGTTCTCACCCTCAGATTCCAGATACTGGAGATACTAGACGAGCCATGCCAACAAACCGGCGATGCCAGGAAACCCACTGTCATTTATCTAACCCGTCATCGTGTACATGATGTCCAATTTGGATACTATAAAGAGAGCTTTCTTGATAACTTTTTGCTTATCACATCCTAAGGATAAACCTGCTAACACAGAACTGGATCAAAGGGGAGAAACAAGATGTTATGATACATTTCAGAGAAGCAATATGCTGCTTTCCTCCCCAGAGGGAAGAGTGGGCTCGTCTTTCCCACAAAGCATTCCAAAGCATGGCGCACAAGCAGTAAGTTAATCCAATGGAATAGTATGAGGTTATTAAAATGATCTTCTCATGCCGGGTGGTTGTGGCACATGCCTTTAATTCCAGCACTTGGGAGGCGGAGCCAGGTGGATCTCTGTGAGTTCAAAGCCAGCCTGGTCTACAGAGTGAGTTTCAGGATAGCCAAGGACACACAGAAAAACCCTATGTAGAAAAAAATTAAATACCATGGATGGATGGATGGATACATAGGTAGATAGATAGATGATAGCTAGATGATAGATAGATAGATAGATAGATAGATAGATAGATAGATAGATAGATGATAGATTGAATTATCTTCTCAGATTATCTTATACAATGTAGCAAAATAGTCACAATTTAAGTATGAAATTCTATTACTTAATATAAAAATAATATATAAGTAGAAGCTGATTCTTTCAATTATGACATATGATGTTTATTGTATTAGTCAATCCTTCCAAAGAGGTGACTCAGGAAACCAGGCTGTCCCCACCTTGTTTCTGACATCTCAATGTAATTCCAAAGCAGAAAGAGAGCATGGAGAATTCCACTAGAGTGTAGCCATTGGGGAACAGCCCATGCTCCAGAAAATATTCTACCACTCAGGGCTCATGCAAGCCACACTAATTAAACCCAGTGGTTCAATGAGTGTGGGAAGGGGACGTGGGAGTAATGGTCTATATAAACAAATTATAGATGTGTAAGATTGTCAAAGAATAAGGAAGACATAGAAGAAAGGTTTCTATAAAATATATTTATTGGTTCTGTGAGAGTGGCATTATGGACCCAAACACTACTTAAAGATCCTGCCACCTCTCAGCACGGCTACACCGGGAATAAAATCCCACTATGAGGGGTTGGAGAGTTGACTCCAGCGTGAAGAGTCTTGTTGCTATTGCAGAGGCCTCAAGGGCAGTTCCCAGCACCCATGCTGGGTCGCTCACATCTGTCACTCCAGCTCCAGGAGACCAGACTCCCTCCTTTTGCCTCCAAGAACACGGCACTTAAATGCACAAACTTGCACTCAGACATACACACAATTAGTTTTCAGTTAATTAAAAATTTCAAGGTAAGTTTTGTGAGCATAAACCATACTCACCCACCAAACACAAATTGATCCCAGCATTCACTGACTTCACACTAGACACTGAATATCCACATCGAGACTGATGTGAGCGTGGCAGTGGCTAGCTGGGGCCCATCAACACAATGAGGCACTGAAAATTAGCAAAGTTTACCTCATTTTCCTGTGTTTTCCACAGTGGCCTTTGATTCCTGTTTAATCAGAACACTACAAGTCAACGGGTAACAGTTGCTTTGGGAGTGTGATCCTTAAATCTGACCCTCTGCAATCTACTTTCTCTGAGTAGACGGACCTCCAGGATCATATGGGTGTGTGTGTGTGTGTGTGTGTGTGTGTGTGTGTGTGTGTGTGGTGTGTGTGTCCTTCCCCTGCTTGAGTGGTCTCCACTCTATGAAACTTACCAGTTCCGCTCAAGGGTCCCCCCCCCCCTTCACACTCCTTTTGGCTCTTTGCAACATTTGGACTTGGTAACATTTGAAGATACGCTCAAGAGCCTTTCTCCTTTGTATTTCTGTTTCCATTCTTTTCCTAGCTGGCCCAAGTCTCTCACGGCTGGCAGAAGAGAAGGAGAGACGACAGAGAGCCCAGTGAAGCAGGGAAGTGACGGAAACCACTAACCTTAGGACATACATAGGAGTTGGGCATATTCGGTCCTGTCGCTGATTTCCCTGCTGATTTTCTGACACCACATTTCCCTGACTTGTCAAACTCAGGTCCAGAGAGTCCATTACATGATGTAATCAATAAACTAAAGAAAAACACTTTTGGTCTCAGGGGCAGAGAGACTGGAGCCTAGCGCTGGTCCCTCTGGTAATGAGCAGGATAAGGAATTCATGAAAGAAGAAAAAAAAAACCCTTGTAATCAATCTATTGATCTTGATGTCTAAGCTGGATTCACCTCTCAGACACAGTCTCAATGGGATCCTGCCTATGTAGCCTGGCAACAGCCCAGGTAAAGTAAACCCAAGCTCCGGCAAGATTAGAAACAGCCCGAGACTTCCCCAAAGTGGGCTGAGCTGATCTTCATTTCCAAGAGACCCGAAAGTTACTGCTTATTGGAGAAGGTTTGGCTGAGCGCTTCCTAGAGAAGGTCCCTGCTACAGCAACAAAGGGGGTGTATCCTTGAAGGCAGCCCCAATACCACTGAGAACCAAAGTGAAGCCAAGCCAAATAGGGAACTGTGGGAAAGGTTTTACCAGTCGGGTAGTGGCAGCACACGCCTTTAATCCCAGCACTCGGGAGGCAGAGGCAGAGGCAGGCAGATCTCCGTGAGTTTGAGGCCAGCCTAGTCTACAAGAGCTAGTTCCAGGACAAACTCCAAAAGCTTCAGAGAAACCCTGTCTCAAAAAACCAAAAAGAAAGAAAGAAAGAAAGAAAGAAAGAAAGAAAGAAAGAAAGAAAGAAAGAAAGAAAGAAAGAGAAAAGAAAAGAAAGAGAAAAGAAAAGAGAAAATAAACTATTTACCAATACCTGTGAGGCTGCTCCCTGGAAGATGAGGACCTTGGACCTTGGACTAAGCCACGGTGGATGGATCCTCTCCTTCAACAAGAGCTGGGAGGGGAGGGGAGCCACAGCAACCCTGTGTGCCTCTACCATGCCAAGTAATATAACAACAAGGAAGGAATTCTGGGATCATGTAAATTGGTAACTGGACCCGATGGCCTCCTTGGGAACACGTGGAAGGAGGTGGCAAAAGATAATCCTTGCTGTTATTGCGTTTACGTAAGACCGTAATTAGAGGCAAGCCAGGATGCCAAGAGAACACTGGTGGTGGCTATGTACCTGTGCCACCTCCAGAAAGAGTGAGGTGTGCCCCTCTCTCTACCTCAAGCTACTTGAAAGGGACACCAAAGAAGCACTTAGTGTAACTGGCTTACCTTCTCAGCTCTTGTTTCTCACGTGAGGAGACCCAGGGCTGGTGCTCACTCCCCGTGGAAAGACTAAAGAGAGAAAGAAGTACGGGACGGTTGAGTTGCCACTTTGATGACGAAAGAAGAAAAAAAGGAAAAGAAAGGAGGAAACAAGCAAGAAAGTGAAGTGACTTGCATTGGTCTTCTGCGAAATACGATGATCAGAGAACTTCCTGGGTATCCTGGTCTCTTCTTCTCCCAAACATCAGAAACCGCAGTGGGTGAGATGTGGGAAACAGATACAACAGGGGCTGAGGCCACAGCTCAAATTCAACCCTGAGTTTAGAAAAAAAAAGCCGGGCGGTGGTGGCGCACGCCTTTAATCCCAGCACTTGGGAGGCAGAGGCAGGCGGATCTCTTTGAGTTCGAGACCAGCCTGGTCTACCAAGGGAGTTCCAGGACAGGCTCCAAAGCTACAGAGAAACCCTGTCTCGAAAAAAACAAAAAAAAAAAAAACTGAGACAGCCTCTTATGTCTCCCAGACAGAATTCAATGTCGTGATCCTCCTGCACCAGCTGCCTGAGGAGCTATAATTCTGGGCTAAACATTACATTTTAATTGCTAGAGTAAGTCTGTGTTGAAGTGTTTAGGAGCATAAAGTAGTCCAAAGGTCATTTTACTGAGGGACCAACCGTCTTGAAAATTCATTCCTTGCTTGCTCCACCTTGAGCTAAACAAGGAGACAGGCAGGAGAGTAAAAAGATGTACTAGCCAATGAAAAAGAGTTAGACAGAAAGAGGCTGATTGTCCATGTCATGCAGATCCCAGTGGGTCTTCCTCCTGAACTCCTGAGACCCCACCCTCCCTGAAGACTTTCTCTTCATCCAGCTGTGTTACAAGGAATACAAAAAGCAGGAAGCTGACATCCTCGAGCAACCCACAAGGGAGATTTGGAAAAACAGATCCACCGCAGGCTGGCACATCCTGCCTCTCAGGTTTCACAGTAAGGTAGTGCCAGCTACCCCCAGTGTCTCCTTCTTAGTAAGGTACTTTTTATTAACGCCTTTCTCCCTTGCTTCTGATTGCCTCCCATATAAAGGGTCAAGGTCACTTTCTCCTTTTTTCATGCCCCAGTCAGCCTCCAGTCTCTCCTGCTGATATACATACCCTACAATACTGCCCTTCCAGAGGAAGCCAAGGAAGTATGGCAGGATGCAGAACCCAGAGACCTCTTCTGCTACTCTCTCACCCTGCCCTGAAAGAGATCATATCTGAACTCCTTCTCCCCATCCCTCCAGCCCCCAAGCTCTGGACCCTGGCAACTCAGCAAGGGTGGTGCTGCTTCCTGCCCGTCTGTTTGGAAGCACATTCAGGAGACAAGACTGGTGTTTGCAGATGTTCAACCTCGTTCTCTTCAGCCAACAATAATACACCACAGAGACTATGAAGGAGGGAAAGGGGAGGGGGTTGCCCAACAGTGAGGACAGCCACTTGAGGCACCATCTCTGTCCCACTAGAGCGGGGAGAAGAGAGGACGTCCATGCGCTGAGCAACTCCGTACCCTGAGCGATCACAGCATCGCATGCGCAGTGCAGGATTCTGGAAGGACCCTGAGTGGGTCAGTCTGGTACCCCAGTGAATACACACCCGGGTGTCTAGGAAGCTTGCAGGAACTGCAGGCATCTCAGTGGCTTAAAACACAGCTCAGGGTCTGCCACCAAACCCACAGGGCAACTCGAATGACTTCTCCACCAGAGCTATTTCCCCAGTGTTGATCGGGATAAGTCTCCAGAAAACTTCTTCTGGCTGTCCAGTTTTAGTGGACAGGCTGCCTCTAAAAACTATCCATCTAAGCCTGAGTAATAATACGTCAGGGAAACTGAGTTTCCAGATACACCCAAACAGCACGTATATTCTCTCCTCTTTTTAAAGATTGGTTAAAGTATTAAAAGATATTTAAATCACAAGGAGGCTATGAATGTAGTTCAGCTCACAGCAGACAAGAGGCGTGGGATTCAACCCCCGAAGCCACAAAACAGGAAGAAAAAAAAAGCTTAGTTGTCAAATACTACAAATATTTTGTATAAGATGCACAATGTGACAGCTTGAGAGACGCCACTCAGGCTGAACATTAGATGCTTCTAGAACTCTCTTTCAGAAGGCTCATCTTTTTAAAAAGCCGTATTTATCCTTTTACAGTTTCAGACACACATCCTGCGTCAGTTTCTCATTTTTCTTAGGAGATACAATAAATACTTAAAGTGATGCTCGGTATCTTTGGCGATCCGGAAAATGAAAATCAGAACATTAAACCCCATCTCACCCTGCCTGGGAATGGCTGTGTGAAAAATAAGAAGCTCCTGGAGATCTGGGGTGGAGGGACTTTTCTACTTTATACTCTTCTAGTGAGCATGTCAGTGTGATCACTGTGCAAAGAACATGGAACTTCCTCCTAAAACAATGTAACTACCAGAGCCAGAGGGGTCGGGGATACCAGGAGTAAGGAACGCCGCCTAGACAATCAACTAAGCAGAACTCGAAGGGGCCTGCAGAGGTTGAAGCAACAAACACAGCCCCCGTATGGGACTGAGCTAGGACCTCTGCGTATAGGTGTATACCTTATGGTTGTGTGGCTCGGTGTTTGTACCGGCTGGTTTTGTGTGTCAGCTTGACACAAGCTAGAGGAAGGAGCCTCAGCTGAGGCAATACCTTCCAGCTGGATCTCAAGGAGGAAGCAGTTCACCATCTAGTGATCAATGCCAGAGGGCCCAGCTCACGGTGGGTGGTGCCATCCCTGGGCTGGAGGTCCTGGGTTCTCTAACATGGGCTGAGCAAGTCAGGGGAAGCAAGCCAGTAAGCACCACCCTCCATGACCTCTGCGTCAGCTCCTGCCTCCGGGATCCTGCCCTCTTTCGGTTCCTGTCCTGCCTTCCTTCTGTGATGAACAGCAATGCTGAGGTGTAAGTGAAATACACCCTTTCCTCCCCCAACTTGAGTTTTGGTCATGATGTTTCTTCGCAGCTTTAGAAATCCTACCTACGACAATGTTCTTGTGGGGCTCCTAGCAGTGGAGATAGAGGGCTGTTGACTCTTTCATCTGCACTTAGGGCCCTTTTCCTCCTACTGGATTGCCACATCCACATCCAGCTTGGATAGGACAGTCTGTGCCCAGTCCTATTGCATCCTGTTAGGCCATGGTCAGTGAATATCCATGGGAAGCCTGCTTTTTTTTTTCTTTTTTGGATGGAAAACAAAAGAGGAGTTGATGTGGGGTAGAGGAGAAAGGCGAAGGAGAAAAAGCAGGAGAGGAAACTGTAGTTGGGAGGTAATATAACAGAGAAGAATAAAAGTTAAAATAAGATTATTTAAGATGTAGAAAAAAACAATATAGCTACCACATGAACGGGACTGTACGCCCTCTAAGTATGCACTGGAAGGAACCAAAGTCAGCATAGAACAGGGACACTTGAACACTGATAGCTATTGCTGCAGCCATCACATAGCCACGCCATGGTGTCAACCTACGTGCACTGAAATAGGAGAATGGCAAAGGCAAGGGGAGAACACTTTAAGTCCAGAGGTAGTATTGACTATGTTGCAAAGACATGCATGGCAAAACGTGTAAAAACCAAGGAATCCTGTTCTACATGTATGGTACAATCTATACGATACTACGCCTGTATCTCTCCTGCCAATACAGGTGGGTACTCAAGCCAGGAACCAGACTTGAGACTTAAAAACACATAGAGACAGACAGAGATGTGGGCACGGGTCATCCTTGATACAAGAATGCCAATGCTCACTTTATTGTGCTCAGGGGCAGTTTATACAGGGATCCTTAGCCATGCCCAGCTCTCGGGATCTTTCAGCTGCAGGCCTCATCAGCCTTCCATCAGGATCTCGTGCTCAGAGCAGCTACAGGCACAGATGTTTTGTTCAGTTCACTCCAGCAGGCAAAGGGTCTCAGACAGGCAAAAAAAAGTCAGGGGGCCAGAGAGCTACAGCTCCCAACAAAAACGCCCGTACACAGAAGATTAAAATAAAGGAAAACCAAACAAGGTACAGTCTATATACACAAGAGTGTGTTGCTAGTAAGGAAGAATGAGCCTGTCTACCAGCACTCAGGAAACTGAAGCATGAGTTCAAAGCCAGCCTAAGATCCAGCGAGAAGATCCTGCCCCAGAAGACAAAGAGAATGAAATTATTTCATTTACTGGAAGATACATGGAACTGGAAACCATTATGTTAATAGAAATCTCAGAAACACAAAAGACAAGTTTTTTTCCATATGTGTGGAGGATGGATCGTAACCTCGACCTCAATGTTGAGAGACTGGAACTGAAAAGGGCTTGGAGGCTGGGAGGAGAAGAGAGAACACACTGGAAGATAGAAATGGGAGCATGGACACACTTTAACGAGGTAAACGCATGCATGGAAATCTCATGGTGAAGCTTACTAATTGAGGCAGTTAACTAGTTAGCATATGCTAATGATTAAAAGAAAAAAGAAAGTCCATCCTTTCATTATAATTCAAGAAATTGCATGATTAATTAAAATTAAATATTGTCAGCATTATTTTCCAAATTTTTCCACTGATGGCTTTAAAAGCAGCCACACACCCAAGTGTTTTGAGTTATGTAAGCGGCCATTAGCAGTCTAAGACCCACCAAGCTACACGCGGCTTCAAGGCGTCTGAAATGAGCGGCCAACAAAAAGACACAGGATTATTTGGGGTGCACGGGGAGCGGGTCTGCTGAGCTGCAGAAGGCACAGGAGGAATTTCAGTGTTTGAGTTTGTTCTTTAACAAATCAAAATTCTGCTTGGTACTATGATTTTTTTTAATTAAGAAAATAACTACGGGGGCTTTATTGTGAGGTGTCTCAAAAAATAAATCCGTACATACATACATACTCACATACTATCACGGTGCCATTCAAGAAAATTACAAGTTACAGTTGAGTTGGCGGGAGAGCCAAGGGCTTTCATTGCAGCCTTCCCAAGCCAAGGATATTTTCAACTATATAAAACTATGTGCATATGTGTAACAAAAATAGAGAAAAACAAATTGATGTCTTTCATGGTCTGTAGCTCTGCCAGTCTTTTCCAAAGAGAAACCATGCCTTGAAAAACCAAGCATCAATTAATTAATTGGAAATTAAAAATGAACCTCGGAGCATGTATAGGGCTTGCTCCCCGGCTCGTTGGGAGCGTGTGTCCGCGCTCAGAGCATGTCGGCACTCATGCCGAGCCCCTGGGAGCAGTCCTGCTAGTCTCTGCTGCTTCCACACTTCACATGCGAGATCTCCCTGAGCACAGCATTCTAGGTTCATCTCCGTTGTCACAAATGGCACTTCTGGTACTGCCAGGTGTTCCTGACAGGATCAGTGCTCAGGTCTCCGCCCTTCTCCATGGTCGCTTCACCGTTAGTCTCTGCGGCCCGGAGCAGACTTTAAGCGGAACTTGTCTTTCAGCCTCTCTCCGGCTGCCTCCTTTTCGCTGGTTCATTGCCCTGTAGGCATGGATCTTCCCACCAACTCTGGTGATGTCGAGCTCCAGCTCCCCTCAAACAGCTCCGTGTGAACACTGGCCACCTCCCACATGAGTGAGCATGGAGGATCGTAGCATCCCTTTGAGCTTCCGTTCAGAATTAGCGCCCATACCCATAGTTCCACTGCGCCCACTGGGCACAGTTATGCACCGTAAGCGTTCAGCATCCTGCTTCGCCCTCTGTCAGGAGCAGGGCACATTTGCAGCAGGTCTCAGGGCAGAACTTGAACACGCATCCAGAGACACATCCTAGAATATGCCTCGGCATTTCCGAGTTCTGGTATCAGTCGTCGGGTCGATCTCAGAGTTAGAGGATTGAGTGCTCTGGGCTGAAGTCCAGGCTGCCGAACTCCCTCCTTACTGGTCAGGTGACACAGACTCTGCTAACCTATCCTGTGGATTCCCTGACCTGTAAATTTCAGATAATGCTGGTACCTATCTCGTAGGCTGTGAGGATTACACGGCTTGCCATGTTCAGACTACAAAAGGCCCAGTACACAGCAAATAGTCAATGTTTGGTGATGTTAATAAATGTTAAATGATGCTCCACACAGAGGACAGACAGGGCCCTCCAATCCCTGCCTTCAGAGAGCCTACAGTTCAGCACAGCAGACGGGCAAATAAACCACATTTTCATCCACAGTGGAAGTTGGTGGTGAAAAACAACCGGTTCACATGCGGTGCCTCCCCACATCCTAAACGTCCATTTACTACATAATGAGGCAACAGCAGTGAGTGGCAACAATATGAGCCGAGCCACGTGCTGAACAGGGACAACAGATGGCAAAAGCATGCACACATGCATGCATGCCGCTTTTCTAAGAAGCCTCTACATAGGGATGTAGAAGAGAAAGGAACACCAAAAACTTCGATTTTGCGGGACTAGAGAGATGGTTCGGCCATCCACAGAGCTTACGCACTTGCAGAAGATGTGGGTTCAGTCTCGGTACCACCCAGCTAACGACCGTCTGGAACTCAGCTCCAAGGGATTTGATTGATGCCCTGTTCTGGCCTCTGAGGGCATTGCACACATGTGGAGCACATACACACGTACAGGCAAAATACTCTAAAATATATTTTTTTAAAAAAAAAAAAACACTAAAGTAAAAATAAATAAAATTAGCATCAGAAGGCAGCACACAAGCAAGATCACCCAAGACCAGACAGCGCTGGGAGCTGAGGTGGTAGATGGTGGGCAATCTTGCATAACCTTTCCCAGTCTACAGTGATATGATGACAGGGATGGGTGACAGTATAGACTATGGCAAAGAGGTTCCCTCACCTCCCATAGCCTCTTAACAGGGCGCTTTTCATAATTCTTTCCCTCTTAAAACATTCATTTTTGAAGCTGGGAAGTCCCACATTATTTGACATTGAGCCTAACTAGCCCTTTCTTGGGATTGACTTGTTAAGGTTATTAATATTGACCTCTTGTGGCCACCGTAGGCAACTGCATGCCAAATAGGACTGCAAGCCACTCCTGACCGGACTCCTGGTTGTGCTCTTCAAAGTACTTTTTTTTTTTAATTTATTTATTTACTTATTATGTATACAATATTCTGTTTGTGTGTATGTCTGCACCAGACCTCATTCCAGATGGTTGTGCGCCACCATGTGGTTGCTGGGAATTGAACTCAGGACCTTTGGAAGAGCAGGCAATGTTCTTAACCACTGAGCCACAGCAGTTACAAGCAGATCAGGTGCCCTACCTCCAAGTAACTGCATCTCGGAGGACCCGCCTCTGGCTCCCCTGAAGCGTTGTGAATCCCTTTCCCGGCTGAGGCTCTTTCCTCTTCCGTACACTGCCAGGTGAGGCCATTGGCCCCTGCAGGCTCTGACGCCCCTACGCGGCTCTGCCAGGCCAGGGATGCTGCTCGGGCTGTTTTCCTTGGAATGTGGTTTAGAAAAGCTTCTTTGATCCTCGAGGGTTTGTTTGGATTTTTGTTTTTTATAATCCAGTTCAAACACTCCACTCTAGTCTTCCAGCAGGATGGGTGATGTTTCATTTTGATTTGTAAGAGTTTATCTAACGACCGACTGTTTGCTGTGCACAGGACTCCGGCCTAGTAAAACTCAGTCAGGCTCCCATGGGGGCAATAACTGAATTTATACTGCATGATCATCAAATATGTAAGTGGAACTACATGGTTATTTCTTCAAAGAAAAAAAAAACTCTAGATGATGAATTTAATAGTGAAAAGAGTGTTTCTAATTTTGCCTTTGGTGAAGGAAAAAAAAAAAAAACACTCCCCAGAAACCCACCAATCAGATCTGCAATCTGCACTTCAGGCCTTGGGCAACTTTCTCACGCTTGTGATTCCAGAGTCACAGATGACCTCCCCCCTCCAATGGACCTTTAAGGCCCTCCCTCTCTCCCCTCCCCCTCCCTTGCTCTCCCTCCTCTTCCCCTCCATCTGTGGGTAGAAACAGATGAACTTACAGAGCGGTGTTTACCAGCATCATTTCTTCCTGCAGCCCTGGGGGGTGGTGGGGAGGGAGGACTTGGAGCTAGAAAGTGACCAAACCTCATCTCTGGGATTATATTATGTTCCTACTGCCAGAAGCTAAGGTCCCACTCAGTCCTGAGCTTGGATTTGCTACCAGTGACCAAGGAAGGATGGGCGATACTGAGGAATGGGTGAACCAGGTAACAGGCTCAGTTCTGAAGTTCACCTGTTCTTTTAGTGACAGACATGAGAGGCACAGGATTCACTTGTATCCACCATTCCCGAGTTCTGGGCGTTCAAGCCTAAGGATCTCTGTATACTAGTCAAGTTTTCTCTATTACTGAGCTGTACCTCCAAGCCCAGGATTTTCTCTTACACACACATATGAATGTTGGTAGGGATTAAGATGCCCTTGTGATGGGAGTGAAAATGGGGCAGAATTGACTACTATGTTTGCACATGGTTTTGGCTATTACAGAATGTCTTCCCCAGATAGGCAGGTAGAGCAACTCTACCTGTCTGGCTTTTGCCCTTGAAAACCTATAAGCATATGTTACCCTCCTCTCCAAAGACAGTGACTCTATCTTAAAATAAACTACAGCAAGCTTTTTTAAAATACTGCTTCTGTAGGCTGCAGAGATGACTCAGAATTAAAGAGCACTTTCTGCTCTTTGAGAGGTTCCATTCCCAGTAGGCACCTGGTTGCCAACAACGATCTTTAACTCCCATACCAGGGGATCTGACGCCCTCTTCTGTCCTTCGTGGGTAATGCATGCATGTGATGTACAGACATACCTATAAACACCCATACACATAAAATAAAAATATTTTAAAAACAACCTTTAAAGTTTAATACTTTAATACGGAAATTGGAACTCTACCCAAAGTAAACCAAATGAGGCTCTCCTAAGATGTGCCCAAGCTTGCACACTTTGAAGCCTTACCCCAGAAACTGTGGTTAGGTAGACGGAAGTACGGCCTGGACACGGCTCTTGCCAAAAGTCTCCGGGTCCTCGAGTACATAGCCAGGTTGGCACCTGCTGACAAAGGCCTTTTCTGGCCACCTCAAGGAACTATTACTTTCTTGTGTAGGTCCTTGTCTATGGGGCTTCTCTCGAAGCCCATGGACTGTCTGAGAGTCCCTGATGAAACTCATTGTCCAGGTCGAACCCAGTGTTGACTCAAGATGTCTATTTAGGGTTCTGACATTAGTGACTATAATTGTTCCCCAGGGTGGCTCCAGCACAGAGACAGGCTAGTCAGCCTTTGGTGCCAATGCCTGCTTCTTGAAGCGTGCTCGAGCCCAAGTTCACCTACATAAAACCTACTGTAACCTACTTTCTACAACTCAATACGTATTTGTTGTTTTTGTTTTGTTTTTGTTTTGTTTTTGGTTTTTCGAGACAGGGTTTCTCTGTGGTTTTGGAGCCTGTCCTGAAACTAGCTCTTGTAGACCAGGCTGGTCTCAAACTCAGAGATCCACCTGCCTCTGCCTCCCAAGTGCTGGGATTAAAGGCGCTGCACATTTGGGGAGAGCTATTTATCCTAATATCTTACATCAAAGGCAGAAGGAGTAGCTGAACAAACAAACAGAAGCATATACATTCATTCTGTCCAGACTTTTCCTTTTTCATTTTTTTTATTATGTGTATTCATATGTTGGGGGGGGGGGTGAGGGCAATGCCTGAGCAGGCCAGAAGAGGGCACCAGTCCTCCATGGAGCTGGAGTTACAGAAAGTTGTCAGCCACCTGACATGGACGCTGAGAACCGAGCAGAATTCACACTTAACCACTCAGCCATCTCTCCAGCCCCACTGCTGGGACCTTCGTTACCCCATGGCTGACATCATGATTCGGTCAGTTTCAAAAATTCACTAATGGTAAAGGGATTGATTCTGCAGTGTGATTATAAGATCATAGATCCCCCGTTGAGCAGGGGACCTGACATCCCAGGTTGGAGGCTGAAACAAAAGTAGAATGTTTTTCAGAACACAGTGATGCAATGGCTGTAATCCCAGAACTCGGGGTGCAGAGGTAGGGGATTTGAATCTCAAGGCAAAGCTACAGCTTAGAACCACACCTTGTTCCACATGGAAGAAAACTGGGGGAGAAACAGCAATGCCAAAACATCCATAAACTTCTGACATCCTTTATTACATAAACACAGCTTTGGAAAGGAGCATAGGCTTTGCAGGGTCTACTAAGCAAGGGGCTCCGAGTGGGGGTACTGAGCTCGCCACAATTAGGATATCAACAAAAGCTGATCTAACTTCAAATACTGTTGTTTTCAGACACCATTTACTCCCTACAGCAAGGCCATCACTAATTCAATACATTTAATATGATATTTCTTTTAATACCGTGTTCCTGGAGTTCTGCAGCCTATTGGAAAAACTGCTTGGGACACAACTAAGATTGTTCATTTCTTTTTTAAGACCTACAGTTGCTGAGAGCAGGGCCCGAGAGGTCACATGTGTGCCTGGTGTGTCACTATGTGCTGATGCCCATGGCCTGCTCCACAGCACGGGTGTCATCTGTGGGAGGTGCAGGGAGGTCCAGCATGGTGGTCGCTGTGTTCCTGGGATTCCCAGTAACCAGCATCCAGTGGTTCTTGGGTTTTTCAACTCTGTGTGAATCCAGATGTGTGTGAGCTGCAACCTCAACTTCCTTCCCAAAATAGGTCCTGGAGCACAAAAGGATGGATTCCAGTTAGAAACTGAACGACGGCGTTCATCCCTTCTAGGAAATCCCTCTTGGACCAGACCACTCTGCAAGGCCCAGGAGAGCCCCTAAAATGTACGTTTGCAGGAATATTTCCCCCCTGTTCTCAGAGGCTTAGGCACATGGGGTCCCTTTATAGCCAGCATCCTCCCATCAGAGAAGACTTTACTGAATAGCAGCATCAAAGTTCTACACAAAGCATAATTCATAATTATGACATATAAAAGTATCAGTTACAATTCCAGTCAATAGATGTGTGGGCCGTGTAGGTATCTCTGACAAAGTTTTTCTCAAATATAATACATTTCTCAAATATAATACATTAAGTTTCTTTAGTGTTAAAAATAAGTATTTGTGCCAGGCAATGATGATGCACGCCTGTAATCCCAGCACTCAGGAGACAGAGGCAGATGAATCTCTGAGTTCGAGGCCAGCCTGGTCTACAGAGCAAGTTCCAGGACAGGATCCAAAGCTACAGAGAAACCCTGTCTCAACTAACTAACTAAAAGGTATTTGCAAAATCAAGTCTCTTGGATTTTAAATCCAGGCCAATCAAAACTTCAGGTGATAAACATATGGACCACCCTGAATTTAAACTAAACTTTGTCTTTTGACTGTCTTCATAAATTTAGTAACCCCTTTCTGAATTATAAAATAAAATATGTCACTTGACAAAATAAAGTATTTGATGTGCCAACTGAGTGCTTAATCTTTGTTTCACAGAGCAGAAAAATTCAAATAACGTTGAGCATGAACAAGGGTTTTCACATGTCTGACTTGTCTAGCATGCTTAACACTAATCGAAAACAAAAACTGGCCTTAACTTTTAAATAATTTTCATGAACAATATCATTGTTCTTAATTCGGCACCTAAAAACCTTCACTTCGCATGACTAGACACAGACGTCTAGTCAAGTGTCTCTGCTTTTACGTGCACGACCTGAGCCCACTATGACATTCTCTTGCACCCAGCAGCAGTATGTGGTACCTTAGGGGGAGATGCCGATGGGCAGCCAAGGCTCGGTTTGTGTGGCGATGATAGAGGACAAGTTTTTCATTTGCCTTACAGGATAGGAAAAGAGTACCATTTAGTCTTCTGTACAATTTCCTGGAAGCAAGAATCTAGAAAATATGACCATTCATTTCAGGGTAGTGCATATATAACCTACAAGGCTGGGGAACCATGATGGGCTTCGTGAGGTGCACCATGGTAGATATCTAGAGGGAAGAATAATTATTCAAAGTCATATGTAAGAAGATTTTTTGACAACGTGAAACATGGCTGATGCTATTAAGTACGTACAATACATACATATATACACACACACACACGTATATATTCAGCAGTTCCTAATGCCGCCCTAGGAATGCCAAGCAAGGAGAAGATGGCTACCCAGAAAATTCTGTCAAGCTTCCTTTGCTGTGGATAAGGTGACCATCCTCTACCCTGTACAACTCGGAGGGAGCCTCCAGAAACTGGGGTCCCCTGCCAGAACTTAAGAAATGGACCCACTGTGTGGGGCAGATTCAGAGGAACCTGGGACTGTAGCCCCTCCCATGGGCAATCCTATAAAACTGCTGATGCCAGATGCTTGGATGCATGCAGTGAGTCCTAAAATCCCTCCCTCTCCTATAACAGATGCCCCCTTGGATATGTAGCAAAGCCTTGGGTTGGAGAGGCAGAGGCAGCAAGCTTGTTCTGTGCCCATAGCAACCTCCCCAAAGGATCATGTCTCATGCTCCGTCACACTTGGTTCAGAGTCCAAATCAAGAGTGATCAGGGACTGTGCTTGCCTAGGTAGCCGCTTGCTGCCTCCTCCCTTCCCTCGGCTTCCCAGGATCTTTCGAGATGAGAACTTAAGTCAGGCAAAGTGGTGCTGTTTGAAAAGGAGAGTCTTGGGCCAGCCTGGGCTACAGAGTGAGGAAAAAAGGAATGGGAAGGGAGAAGGGAG
Organism: Microtus ochrogaster; assembly: GCF_000317375.1. NCBI lineage: Eukaryota > Metazoa > Chordata > Mammalia > Rodentia > Cricetidae > Microtus > Microtus ochrogaster. The sequence continues at coordinate 13,571,061 of NC_022023.1, forward strand.
GAGGGGAGGAGAGAAAGGGAGGGAGGGGGAAAGAAGGAAATAAAGGAGAGCAGAAGAGAAGCAAATGGAGGGGGACAGGAGGAAAGGGGGGGCAGGGATAGAGGAAGAAAGGAGAGAGGGAAAGGAAGAGAGGGAGAGGAGGGAAAGGAGAAAAGGGGAGGAGAAAGAAAAAGAGGGAGCGGATGGGATTGATGGAGGAAGGGAGGGAGGGAGAGGAGGAGAGAGGGAGGCCTGTCCAGATTAGGTTGCCAAGCGCATTGCATGCAGGGATGTGTTGGGAGTGCCCAGGGACCCTGGGTCTTTTGTACTCTTTTTGCAGCGATTCTAATCTGCAGCCACCAGGGTTCAGAGACAGGAATCCAAAGCTCCGCCTGAGGGCCAGGTGTGAGCCCCAGCCCTTACTCTCACAGACCCCGTGCCCGTGCCGTGCCCCACGTGCCAAGCTCACCCTGACTGGGAAGCCTTCGTATTCCAGGCGCAGCTGGGGGTCGAGGAAGGTAGCCTGCCAGCAGTTCAGGTGAGAGCTCTCATCGGTCAGAGTCACCTCCTGGAGCCAGGACTTCTTAGAGGACTTCAGAAGGGTCCTGTGGTCACTCGATAAATAGAGCTGGAAACGGCACATGAGCAGAATCACGGCTACTGAGAGAGCCGGGAAATGGGCGACCAGAGGGACTGTGCAGCAAGCAGGCACGAAAGCAGCTTCTAGAACCCTGTCCCTCCCTCTTCCGGTATCCCTCCCCCCTTCTCTTTCCTGTGATGGTTTGGGTGAGCCTGGTCCCCATGCTCTTATGCTTGAAGACTTGGGTCCCCAGTTGGTGGACTGTTTGGGAAGGGTAAGGAGGTGCGTGTGACCTTATTGGAAGAGATGCCTCACCAGGGGTGGGCTTCGAGGTTTCAGAAGTCCAAGCCATTCCCAGTTAGCTCTCTCTCTTCCTGCTTCCTTCTTAAAGAGCAGATATGAGCCCTCAACTCCTCTTCCAGCACCATCTCTGCCTAACTGACGCCATTCTGCCTGCCAGGATGGTCATGGACTCTTAACACTCTCCATAAACCTCCAAATCAAATGCTTTATTTTCTGTCGCCTTGGTCATGGTGTTTTCTCTCAGCAACAGGAAATAAAACGTTTTTCCATACTCCATTTCCTGCTCCCCTAACTCTTTCAAAACATGGGACCTGGGTCTGTATTCTCTGTGCTATAAATAACGTTACCGAAACCAGGCACCTGAGATGAAGCGCTCTTCAGCCTGGGCTCATCACAGCCTGCACTGGGGCTCCTGACTTTCTAGTGACCCTGACCATCTGGAGTCCTTGTTCCCATTGGGAATAGAGCTTAGATGCATGGCTACCCTTTGTCAAGAGCCATCCCATCCAGCCGGAAGTTCAAAATGTTCTCTGTTAGCTCTTTGCTTGTTCGCCTTCACTTTGAACATGAAGGTGGTTTGTCTTTTAAACAAGGTTTTAGTGTGTTCAAAAAAAATTAGATTTATTTTATTTTATATACGAGTGTTTTGTCCACATATATGCTGTGTGTATATACGTCTATGCAGAAGGCTTCAGGTCCTCTGGGACTGGTTGTGACACACCGTGTGCATGCTGGGAAATGAAGCTGGGTTTTCTACAAAAGCAACAAGTGCTCTTAGTCATTGAGCCATTTCATTGGCCCTTTGTGCATGGCTTTATTATCGAACTAAGCTGGTTTTTGAGGTTCAATGAGGAAGGCATGAGCAAGTTATAATCCTCTGTACATTTTCTACCCAGTGAGAGGGGTGATGGGCTGTGATAAGAGCAGTATCCTGCTACCCTCTGGATGTTGACTGTCCCCCATATGACTGCTGATTCCCAAGGTGGCATCAGTGGGATACGAGGCCTCGTGAGAGGATCTCCTATGCTTAGAGGTGGTTCCTCGGAAGACAGATCAGACCGATGAGGCCCAGACCATGGCTGGCGTTGAGAATAAAAAGATGGCCGATGTGTACTGCGGAGAGAGAGAATGAACTGGACCTGGATAGAAAGGAGCTTTGCTGAAAAGCTGACTGACAGGAGGGAACAACACTATCAAGACCAGTGCTCCAACCGTGTAAGGAGAGTCATAAAACCCGACCAAGAAAGAGCTGACACGCCTTCCTGTCAAAGAGAATCTGAGAGACACCTTACAGGAGTCAAACCACCAAAGTTGTGAATAAAGAAAGCACTTAGTTTTACAGTGCCAGCCAAACACAAAGTGGCTTTTCCCTGCACAGGCCGAGGGACTGGAAAAGATAATTATTGCGTTTAGCTCAAAGATTAATTCCTAATGTAACCCAGACAAAGGAGAGAAAGGAGGGGAACAGAGATCTGTCAACGTGCATTACGGTGCTGTATAATTACAACACTGTCGCCCTAGCGTAAAAATAGACGACTTCAGTGGATCAAAATAGAACATTCAGGAAGAGCATGTGGTGCGGAGGATAATTTAATATGTGCCTAAGGAAGCACCGTGTGTCAGGAGGAAGAATTATTCGAGAGCTAACACGTGAGATGGATGATCATTTGGGGAACTTGAAGGCAAAACCTTTTGCCAAAATAAATCTCAAGTGTATTAAAAAAAATAAATGTAAACAAATGTCAAACTATAAACATCTAGAAAGTAATACTTATCTTCCTTCTTATCAGATCCCTAACAGACTAAACCTTAAAAGCTATGTAGGGGCTAAGGCAAGGACTCCGTGAATAAGACCCTGTCTCAAACAAGGCAAAAAGTGAAGACTGACTCCTAAATGGTGTCCTAAACACACGGTCACACACGCATGTGCACACGCCCCCCAACGCACACACAAAAAAAAAATAGTTTCAAAGGAAAACTGATAGATGTATCTCAAAAATACAATTCAAACAACTACGATTTAAAATGAGGAATGAAATAGCAGTAACAAATATGCAAAATTTAATCATCCATCCAAAGGGCAGAGAGGGAAACCCCAGTCAATACAGAGGCAAAGACCACATGGTTCCCAGGGAAAAATAATAAGGATGGCAAAGACAGGGAGAAAAGTGAGGACATAGGAGGGGGAAGGGCAGAAGTTCAGGGACTGAACCAGGCACTACGACATTTACATATCCTTTCCTGTTTGTCCAGAAGGTTAGCAAAGATTTAAATTATGCTGTTTGCCACGCTTAATGCCTTTTGCATTTATTGTTGCTGAGGGTACAGATTGGCCCAATCAATTAAAGAACTGGTTTCATGTTACCTTTAAAAAGAAATAAAAAAAAAAAAAAGAAAAAACAGGATCTCACTCTGAAACACAGGCTGACCTGGAATTTGTGGCAATCCCCCTGCTTCAGCACTCCAAGTGCTGAAATTATAGGTGTGTGTTACTATATCCAGCTTTCATACTTCCATTTTTATTTGCATTCTTGATATCAGTAATTCTAGGCCAAAAGAAAAAAATCTATTCTGGAGAAAGACTCACCAGGGTTTGAGGGGTGTGAGCTTTAAGCATTTACCCACCTACACACATGAAACCCTATACGGGATAGAAACTAGAGTAACAAACTCAGTTAGGCATGGTGGCACACACCTGTAATCACAGAAGTCAGAAGATCGCTAGTTCAAGGCCAGCCCTGGGCTGAATATTAAGACCACCAGAAGAAGAAAGCAAAGGAGACTGCCTGAAGATAGACTAAGGACTGGGTCACTCTGACACTGCCGCACAGTAATATATCATAATAAGGAATAATATATATTCCTTAAATGTAACTGTTTAAGGAGAGCTTTGGAAACAGCGAAGTAGAAAGAAGCTGGGTGCTCATTATGGTCACAGCCAAGTTGTGTGCTTTGAAGAAGACACATAGGAAAGCACCAGTCGAAGAAGACAGATGCTGGTGTGCACATCTCTGGGCGCTACGCCCCTGCCTCAACGACCTTTGCTTCATTTCTGTATCTCAACTCAGGCTGCAGACGGACACCTATGCATGGCAGAGTTTGACTGGCACCGTCGGTTTGGCTTGGTGCTACCAAAAGGACTGATGTCATGTCGGACAACACTGGGAGTTCCTGCTCTGCTCGTGTCCTTTGTCTCATTTGCTGTCTGATAAGACCGGTTTGCAGGGGGGAGAGCTTACTGGGGCTCACAGTCTCAGGAATGAGTCTCTCGTGGTGGGGAAGGCTTGGCAGCAGGGACAGCTGTGGCTGTGCCTATGGGGCCACCGATTACATCTCAACGGACCAAGGAGCGAAGAGATTGGGCCAGAACCAGAAAGAGCTATAAGGCCTTTCCCCCACTGCCAATCACTTCTCCTCCAGCTGGTCCCCAACTCCCAAAAGAGCCCCACCCACTGGGAACTCAGTGTCCAAACACTGGAGCCTATGGGGAAGGGGGGGGGGGACATTTCACACTCAAACCATAACAATGCCCACGGTCCTAGCTCTGCCATTTAGAAGCTGAATGCCTAGTTCCCAGTGTTCTTATGTCAGGGACGCACAGGAAAACAATGGAGTTGCCGTGTGTGTGAAGCAATTGCAGTATTGCCTAGCGCGGTGCTCCAACTTTATGATTCACCGACTCAAATGGTTAATTTACACAAATCCCTATTACAGAGCTTGCATGGGAAACTCAAGCGTGAGTTTATCTGGTTCTTTCTATTGTGTGTTTGGTTCTGTCCAGATGGGTGAGTCTCAGACTCACAGCAAATCCTCCTCCAGCCTCCACCTCTCAAGGGCTGGGTTTATAGGCGTGAGCCATGGCACCTGGCCTATTATACTTCATTATCTCCAAAGGAAAGAAGATTCTCAGAGACTTAAGAAAGAAGATTCTTAGAGACTTAAGAAAGAAGATTCTCAGAGACTTAAGCTTCCTGACTTTGACAAACTCGTCTTGTCCTTATTACTTCTTAGGGAAAAAAAAAATAGCTAATCAAAAGCTTAAAATGCCAGTGCTGGACACAAGGGTCCATGCCTACAGTCCCAGATATTGGACAGGACACTGAGAAATGAGGGTCACTTTGAGTCCAGAAGTTCAAGATTAATCTAAGCAACATATATCTTGCTGGCATTGGTGGCATATGACAAATGTCAGTTAACCCGTTCATTCCATTTACTGTTTAAACGTGGCATAAATTTTGGCTTTTTGATAGCTGCATTACCAAAAAAGACTTTTCTCTCTTCACTCCTTAGCTTTTAAGGACAGGGATGCTGTTTGCTTGTTTGTATTGTTATTTACAAAGCTAAGAGGAAAGAATCGAGTATGCAATGCCCACTGGACCCCACAGACTGAAGCCACGGTGACAGCAGAAATGGGGCCCTCATCTGCACAGTCCCTCTGGAGGTAGCTCTTGGCCATCTTGGTAAACAAGGACAGACGACAGGAGCACACACAGGAAGACTCACCGTCTTGCATTCCAGGCCGGCAGCTATTCCGAGGCAGAAGCTCTGCCCATATCGAAGGACTTGGCCCACAGCGCTCCTGTCTGAGCTGTCACTGGAGGGGCAGAGCAGGGGGAGAGAGTGAGGACTGTGCCTTCCCATCATTCCCTCACGTTTCTTAGGGCATCTATTCAAATGCTGTACTCAATGAAATCACAAGAGTTCCTCTCTGGTCTGTTTGGCTTGCCAGGCAAAGACCTCAGAGATCGGAGATGATGTCAAGAGACCCTGACAAGAATCACCATTCTGGACCCCAATATATCCATTTTTGCAACATTACTTAATATACTCTTATAATCACCAACTATAAGATTTTTTTTCTTTTTTCTTGTATTTTTCTACTCATGTCTTTATTTGAGAAGTGCACGGTTTTGTTTTTTGGTGTTTTGAGACATTCTGACACTGAAGCCCAGGCTGACATGGAACTTGGAGGAATCCTCCTGCCTCGGCCTCCTGGGAGTGCTGGAGTTACAGCTGTAAACCACCATAGCCAGCTATAAAAGGTCCAACATCCAGCTAGCCTGAGCTCGTTATTACCTGCTCTGCCCCACAGATCAAACCCAGAGCCTCCCTGTTCTGCAGCCTTTGATTGGAATAGACTAAGCTTGTCATGTCAACGTATGACAAGAACTTCATATCATGTGTGCTATGTTTTTAGACAGACCAAAGTGATACCTCTGCAGGCATTTAATACAATCTTCCCTCATCATCTTCCCGGGACTGAAATGGTCCTCAACTTTAAGTTGTTTTACCGCAAACCATCTGTACTTAAGAAAAATTAAAATGAAGGGTGCAGGAGGATGCAAGGCTCTTTTCTTGTCACTGAAGGATTGCCACAGTCTTCAATCAAAGTCAAAACGGTAGTTTGAGTTGTCATTGTATGTCTCTAAGGGTCTCATTGATCATTTCCAAAACCTCAGGTCAATTTTGGTAGACGACCGATTTGAAGAGAGGAAAACCCACCTGGTGTAGCCTTTTATTACATGACATATTTTTGTTGTGAAGCTAGCAAGAGCCATGGAAACTCTTGTGGGCACAAAGCATCCTGTAACATTGTTTGGAAAACCCTCCTTTACTCCAGAGAGAACATAAGTTCAAGTCTCTGGATCTGACCACCATGAAGCAAACGTTTTGAACTGAACACAATTAGCTAATTAACCTGTTGTCTTCGGCAACGGGCATGTAAAGGGCTCTCAGCAATGTTTCTCAAGTAAGCAAGATGAGACGTCAGAAAGTGTTTCCATAACCTTTGCCTGCAGCCGTTATTACCTGATGCCAGTGTGTGTGTGTGTCTGTGTCCATGTGTGTTCGTCCATCTTTCTGTGCGTTTGTCTGTGTGTATTTGTGTGCATGCACAGTGGTATTCCTCAGGTGCTGTTCGCCTTTTTTTTTTTTTAAATAAAAAAAAGTGTCTCATTTGGCCTGAAATTCAGTAAGTAAGCTAGGCTGGCTAACCAGTAAGGCTCAGAGATCTGCGTGGCTCTTCCTGCCCAGTGCTGGAATTACAAAAGTGTCAACACACTAGGCTTTTTTAAATGGGGTTTCTAGGAATCCAGCTCAGGTCCTCACATGTATGAGGGAAACTAATGTCTCATCTCGGATTTTTAAGCTACAAATCCAAGCGGATACTGCGATGCCCTGAATGAGAGTCTACCTCAAAATGGTGAAGGTGTTCCTGCCCGTCGGGACGGTGGTCTGGACGGCACTCACGCCACAGGGCATTTCCAACTCATCGCATAGCTGGGCTTTAACTTCATCCGGGCTCACACACAGGCACATGTCCCCTTCCAGAAACACACCAGCCTCCTCCCCCCGGGCGTGGTCAGGGTTCACAAGGATCACTTTATCGCCGTAGTGGACAAAGCCATCTTGGGATATTGAAAGCTCCATCTACAGTTTTAAAAGGAATTTTCCAATAAGCCAACCAATTCCTTAGCTGCGGAGACCGAGGTCCCTCCCGAGGGTACCTCCTTTTTTCTCAGACTGGCACCATTTCAATAAGGCCCTCCCCTTCTTCTTTCCCTCCTTAGTGTCCTTCCCCTTCCACACAGTCAAGCAAGTTCCCGATGATCCTAAACAAGGTCAAACGAAGCTGCTGGAATTCACATAGGTTGGTTCCATTATAAATTCTTTCAACCCAACATTCTTGAGCCGCAACTAGAAGGCACTTTTTCTGGGCAAGCATTAATCCATCCTTAGATGCAAACACAATTAAGTAACCATAATTAAGGGGAGACTTTCCCTTATGTTTCTAAAACCTTGGAGAACTTTTCAAAAACTGTACTTTTCAGATTTTCTTTTTTTAAGTTTTCAAAATGGCTAGTTGTTTTCTAGACATTTTCCTTGCTTAACTCACACTTAATTTGACAGCAGTTTGAAACTGGCGTTGGAATTTGAGATTACCGGTCTTAAGAGGTTCTTTTTCAGTCTTCTGTTTCTCTGGATAAGAAGTTCTCCCTTCTCCCTCTTTTCTAGGAAGTCTCTCATGCGCTCCTGGGGATGCAAAGACAGGGTAAAGGGAAGCCCAAGGCAGGGCTTGCAGAGCACAAATCCTGGTAGCTTTTCCTTCAGAAGCATCTCAAGTTCAAAGACAGTTTGAGAACAACAAAGGGAAATGTGATCGTGACAAAGATGGCAGAAATGTCCTCAGCATGTCGCGGCGGAGTGCTTAGAAAACCCTGAGAAGAAAAATGCATGGAGAAGAAAAAAAGAGGGTGGCTATGCTTATCCCGTCCACAGACAATCAGGAGTGGTATTTGGAGGTCCGCAGTCTCTACTGGGGTCCTCCTGACTGTGTGGTGAACATGTAGAAAGCCTAGGCAGGTGGACTTCTGTGAGTTTGAGGCCAGCCTGGTCTACAAGAGCTAGTCCAGGACAGGCACCAAAGCTATGGAGAAACCCTGGGGGGGGGGGGTAGCCTAATTTTCGCCATACAGTCATAACCCCAGAACCTTCCCAACACCTAGGGGTGCCACAAAGCTGGCGAAGGCAGAGAACCTGGAAGGAGGCAATCTGTGCCTGCCGTGGGTTCAGGAACCACGAAGCGGGTGCTCAGAGAGCAGATGTGCTACCTCAGGTTCCTCAGAGGGGAGTGGAGGACAAGGCGAGGCTGAGTGAGAAGAGGCTACGTGCTCAGAGCAGCACAGAGGGAGCGTGCAGGACAGGATCTGGGGTCCTGGGAACGCAGCGGCACCCTGCGCACCTCCTCCAGGAAGACGTCTTCGTTCCAGTTGCCCATCCGGACTCCAGGACCGTACAAGTTCCGCACCGCCATCGTCCCTGCTCAGTCAGAAAGCCAGCTTCCCAGGACACTAGTGTTAGCGTGTCCCGTTGCCATGACGACCAGGCAGCTCCCGGTTGGTCAGGGTCCTCTTGGCTAGCCAATAAGTGACCGCACACCAGGTGCACCGGTTCCGTGTTCCGCCTTAGACCACCTCACCCTGCCCCTCCCATCACTGCCGCGGTCTTCCATGAGGAACACGGCAAAGCTGATAGGGAAGCCCCGCATCACAATGTTTCAAATGCTCCGTAGGGGGAAGAAAGGTCTTGAAACTTTTTATGTCGTTTTTCTTGGGTTGGATTTTTAAGTGAGTGTCTGGGTATATACTCCAGGCTGGTCATGAACTCTTTATGTATCAGTCCGGTCCTGAACTGGAAATCTTCCTGACTGCCTACCTGGTGTTAGGATAACAGATGTGCACACTACAATTGGCATAAAAATGCTTTTTGCTTTTTAAATTGGGTTCTAAGTTGAAGCGCTCTGAAAAGGGAGTGCCCTTGCTTTCCTGTGGAAATGTGATTCAACTCCAGTCTATTTTCCTAATCCCTGTCAGAATCAATTTCACAAAACAGCACCTCATCACTGTAGACACTGGACGGACACACACACACACACACACACACACACACACAGAGGGGGCATTACTCAAAATTCACAGCTTCCAAGGGAAGAAACCACTGTGTTAACATATTTTTATTTTTCTAGAGAAGTCGATAATTTTCATGGATTTCATAGCAACCCTCCGCTCCCATGTCCAAATGCAAGGGCAAGCCTGTGATTTGCAGGCACTCTTGGTAAAGCCAAAGTTTGCTGTCGCCAGCATTTCTTCAAGAGGATATTGTCTTATGAGCAGGAGGAATAAGCAGTTAGGTAGACCCACCTGGTGCCAGCTGCTGACTGCATGCATCTATTAATTCCCCAGTGTCCAATCACCTCCCAACACAGACAAGAAACAGAAGGTGTGGGCCAAACCCAACTTAACAAAAAAAGCCAGATCCTGAAAACAAATAGCTTCAGGAGATTGTAACACACCCAAGCCACCGAAGAAATGATGGAGAAGGGACTGGAGGGCTACGTGGATGAGTCATTGCTGCCCTGTGGGCTGTGAGGGTGACAGCTGGGCAAACTTGAGGGAAGAGGATTCCTTGGAGACCTGGGAGGACTTGAGCTTGGGAAGCTGCAGCCAAGGACACAAATAGGACCATTCTGTCCTCTGAGATTCCACTGGCTCTGTCCCTCCACCACCACACCGCATCCTAAGATACACGTTCTAAGATTCCAAAGGCGCTAAGTTGGACGTTACATCAGACACGTGTCACTCGGGGTATGCGATGAACTGGAAACAGACTCGGGGAAGCTAGCAGTGTACCTTAGCATATTCAAACTGCTAAAGCCAGCCTTGCTGCGTATGATGAGGAATAGACATCAGTGTGACTACTCACACAGGATCATGATCATCTGAAAGCAAGCCGTTGCCTGGTGACGTCGCCGCAGTACCATCAAAGCACACAGCACCGCTTGCTCACACGTGTCTGTGATGCTGGTATAAGAGAAAAACCTGTGTGCTGGCTGCTGATCAAAAGCATAGCACACATGATTATGGATAGGATAGAAGGCTCAGAGTGACGCTAAATGACTATGTTGCTGGCTTCCTATTTACTACAGAGTGCTTTTACCTCTATTTTAGAAAGTATGCCTCCTGTGTATTACAGGGCACTAGGAGGCAGTGGGGGGGGAGGGGAGGGGAGTCCCCTGTGTCAGCAATCTACTGCAGCTCACACTAGAACATCTCCAGATTTTCTCTTCTGATCACTATCACCCAAAGCATTCAAAGCCAGTGTCAATGTTGGAGATGAACTGATGTAAAATGATTGACCTGGAAACAAAGGTGCAAGCGATGTTTTTTTTCCTAAAACCACGAATCAATAGTAGTTATCCCTCCACCAGTCAATCATGTCCAGATTCACCACAGCTGGTATTGAAAAACAAGAAAATCATTGGGGCTCGGGATCCACTAAAGGCAATAACACTAACAGAAATTTGAGGAGGGCCAATAGCGGATATGGAGGAACTTTAAGATCCTGGGTTGGAAACTCAGCACTGATGTTTGCACGGCGAGGCAATCACTTAATGTTAATACAGCCCTCAGAAGTATCCCGGCTCCAGCCAGGTTCTGTGGGCACACGCTTGTAATTCCACCACTCACCACGTGGAGGCAGAAGGATCAGGAGTTCAAGGTCATCCTCAAGGACAAAGTAAGTTTGAGACCAGCCTGAGCTCTGTGAGAGTTATCTCAAAAAGGCTTGGGGGGGGGGGGGTGCCAGAAAGATGGCTCAGCAGTTAGGACCCAGTATCGCTCTGCCAGAGGACCTGAGCTTCGTTCTCAGCACCCAGGTAGAATAACTCCCATCTGTCTGTACCTCTAGCACTAGGGAATCGCATGCCTCTGGCCTCTATTAGGCCTGGTACTCAGGTGCACACACCTGCACACATCCACATACACACCTAGTTAAAAATAAAAAGATTTCAAAAGATTTTAAATCTGTTGGGAAGTATAGGCAGTCAGATCTCTGAGTCAGAAACCAGCCCAATTGACTTAGCAACTTAGGGCTATATAGAGAGACCCTGTCTCAAACTCACACATGCATGCACACATGCTTGTGGAACAATTGTAACTGTATCCCAAAGCAAAGGCTCCAGATGCAGATTTCTGACTAACTTTGGTGTTGTTCCTCTTGAGTGTCTCCACGCTCCCCACAAAGTTGAGCCTTAAACAAGGAGACATGTAAAGCACTGGAGCTGGACACCTCTCTCATAGGCAACGGCCTATACAAGAAGGACCGAAACAGCAGGACTTGAATTACACCTGTCAGAAGAATGGGACCTGAGTCCTAGCTCTGGACCTGGAAGGAAATGAGGCATCCTAAGCTGCCTGAAAGGTCATTAAAGGGTCACATTTTAAAACCGACTCCGGGAGCCTGGAATCTCACACGATTTATAGAACAAAGACATGGCATTGTTTCTGTGGGAGTCACCCAAAGGGGTCTGCCAATCAACTTGGACAAAGTCTCTCGAGCCTTTCTTAAGATCATAAATTATTTTGTTTATATATAATTATACAAAAAATTCCTTTAAAACCCTCAAAACCAAGACTTAAACCTATATGTATTCACTAATCAGTGACCCTGTGTGTCTGACTAAACCTGACTTTCATAACAAACCTGGTCCCTCTCACCATACCCTCAAATTTTACAACTGTGCTTTTGACATAAAACAGTTATATACTTTAAAAAAAAAAAGTATTGGCTATTTGTGTGTGTGTGTGTGTGTGTGTGTGTGTGTGTGTGTGTGTGTGTGTGATTTGATGAGGCATAGAAAACTTTGGAGTCCTTTATTATTTACTCCTAAGATATCTGGTAGATAAAAAGAGAAGCCAAAGAAACACTTGAAAAGAATGATGTTCAGGAAAGAGACGTGGGACAAAGTTCAGACACTGGGAAAGAGAACCAGGCCACACGCACTACAAACAGATTAGACAAGTCCCCACTGGGTGTGGATGGCAAGCAGGTCATCCCAGGGTCACCCTGAGAGCACCAGGTAGAACAGCAGAACAACTTTTCCACTAGCTGTATAAGCACAGCTGTCTCTGGACCACAGCGGTCTCCTCATTGGTCAAAATGGGAGGTTGCTCTACCATCAACACCTGTGATGTGTTAATAGATACGAAGGAGAAAGAATTTGGCTGCCCGTGAACTTAAGGTGGAAATATTAAGAATTTTTGGTCATAGAGTCTTGGGTTCAAGGCATATCCTGGGAATATATGACAGGGCTTCCAGCAAGCAACACAGCCCAAGGACACTTCAACATGAAATCTGTTTCTTCGGGGCCATCTTGTCAAATCAATATTTTTAAGAAGAACTGACTACTTGAAAAAGAATGTTTTTGATACAAAGTCTAGAGTAGCCCAGACTGGCCTCATGGGGCAGACAAGGATGTCCTTGAACTTCCAATCCTTCTGCCTTTACCTCAGGTTCTGGGATTCCCGGCACACACCACCACACAGGTTTTGTGCGGTGCTGGGCATTGGATGCAGGACTAATATAAATGCTAGGAAGCATTCAACCAACTGAGCCAAATCCGCAGCCCCCAGACTTCCTTTAGAGACTCACAACTCTTCGTGGGGCGCCAAACTGGAACTTAAGAGAATCCTCCTGCATGAACTTCCTAAGTCCTGGGATGGCAGGTGTGCCCCCCACCACACCCAGCCCGGCACTATGACACAGATTAAAGGAGAAACAGATGCCATCATGAGCACTACTCCACTGCAGTCCATTGGGCTAACTAGCATCACTGACATACTGAGCAGGACCAGCTCACAGGGACAGTACACACTCATGTGCATGGGATGTATGACAGTACCAGCTACTCCATCACATCCAAGGTAAAAGGTCCAGTCCACAAGGATAATGTGCTTGCCCTCCTGGAGTCAGAACAGAGGCTTGGAAGCTGTGCTGATCTCAGTGATGGGTCCTAGATATCCATCTTCGGGGCCCATGGGATAACCCACAACTGTTCAATAAACAGAGTTTGCATTGTACTGGTAGAGAGAAGAGGGAGAAGCTTTATTTTGGTTCACATTATCAGAGGGTTGCCCTCTATGCCTTAGCCCCGTGACTGTTGGCCTGTGTTGAGGCAGAGCATCGTGGCAAAAGAGGAAGACATAGTGAGACAGGGTTCTTCATCTCATGAAGGACAGGAAACAGATGGGAAGGGGCCTCAGACAAGGTATGCCTTCCCTGGGGACAGCTAGTGACCTCCCATCTTCTGACTAGGTCCCCTCACTTCTACAACTAAGTTTCAAAATACCAATGACTACTACCTGGAGACCAAGCTTTCAACACCTGAGCCCAATAGGAGACAGTTTATATTCAAAATTATAACTCCAACTTAAGTGACTTGAGGCTCAAAGTGCATGAGATAATAACAAAAAGATATAAGATTTGAACACAAAAGAAACAGAAATAACAAAAAAATGCTTTCAGGAAAAGAAATAGAGACCAGAAATTCATGCAGGGCAGATTAAATAAGATAATAAAGGACAAGAGAGGAAAGTGTAAAAAGGCAAGGCCCGTGGATACTCTTCTATCTATGCACGGGGTGAAATTTCTCAAAAGAAACTGATACAGGGCAATAGAGTCGTCCGCTGTAGAGATTTAAGGCGGGCACGCCAGGAAGTCTGTTATGAGACAGCCAGCAAGAAGGGCGGCTGTGTCTGTGGGGATGGAGAAATGCAAGTGCATGAGAACAGAATCAAGTTACCGTGACCAGACGTGGGAGCCCAGCTATGTCATGGGGGATCCATACCAGTGAGCAGTTAGCGGAGACTAACTGTCCTGTGCCTTCCCTGGGGAAATGGAGCTAAATAAGAAGGGATTCTTGGCCCCTGTCTGTGTGGAGAGTCAGGAGGAGGGAGCCCTTCTGCGCAGTGAGGGCAGCCTGGGGATGGGGGGGGGGGGGTACAGGGAAGGCAGCTCTAAACGGAAGTTGACTCCCCCACCGAAGAGTCCTTTGATACAGAAAGCGAGGCACCAGAAATGGACCTACACTAACGGAGTGACATCATTTCCCTTAATGTCTCCTCCAACCAGGGCAGCTCTTCCCACCCTCAACAAAGAACACGCCATGCTGACACAGCAGAAAAGAGGCTTCCAGGTTTTTATGTCTCCATCTGGTTTGCCCTTCTCTTTTCCTTAGATTCCTACAGGCAAGAACTCCACGTGAATACCATATATCTCTCCCAAGCCAGGCATGACCCCTGAGCCTAGCATTTATCCCCACTAACAGCTACGCTCCCTTGGACTCTTTCAACCAGAACTTGGCTGTCTTGCACTCAGTCTTTGGCCCCTCATTAGTGCAACCATCACTTGGCCCACTCTGAACACCCTGAAGACTTGACCCCAGAAGTGTGCTGCTTTCCAGTCCCTCACCTTCCCCACTGCAGGCAGAGAAGAGTGGGCCCTGGGAAAGGGAACCTTTTATTCTTCTCCATACCCCGACAGCTTTAGAAATCCAAGGGCAGTTTCAGGGATGGGTTTGGAAGCAAGGACTAGAAGAACTAGAAGCAGCCAAATGTCTTTGCCAGGAGAGCAGGGAAAACAAACCAACACACACCATGTTTTCCACTTAGGAGGAGGACACTGCAGAAGTAGTTGACCCCCGAAGCAGGGGAACCGAGAGGGCAGAAGCCTGCTGGAGACTCCCAGATGGCCTTGGGAGGACTCCGGCTCACAGCCAGCGTGAAGGTGGAGCTTAGAGCCCTGTCTTCTGGGATTCCAGACCAGAGAGGCCCTGTAGCTACAGAGGGAAGGTGTCTTCTAAATCACTGAAAGTTTATTTCAAACTTCATGCCTCCCACCCCTTTGCAAGCAGAAGCAAGGCAAACGTAAATTGCATGTGACAAGCAGATAAAGAGAGCAGGGTTATTAGTTTGACTCAAATGATGAGCTGGGACAGAAACGTCCCCCTCCTCACAGGGGAGTCATCAGGGCCTGTAGCACAGTATCACCACATGGGCCACTCTGAACCTCTGGAGCCCACAGAGTAGGACTAAGCTGCAGAAAGCCACACGCCTCTCCCAGTGGGTGATGAGGCTAGGGTGACTTGCATCTGCCGTGGGATAATGCTCTTGTAACACTGTAGAAATTTGTCACTCATATTGGTTTAATAACACTCTAATTAAACAGTTGTGGAGGCCCACAAATGTGAGCCTATTTCCACCTTGTCTGAAGATCAGAGTTTTAACTTGTTCAAAGTTGTTGACAACAAGCATGGCTACACACCCTGACCTAGGGTGTGGTTACTTGGTGTTTTGGACATTAAGATGGCCAATACAAGTAGATCCACTCCACCCTGACCAATAGTCAGGAAATTCAAGCTTACTTCTGCTCCTTCTTTTGAAATAGGAGGCTTGACCTTGGGAGTGGTTGCCTTCAGGATACTTGGGTCTAGGGTGTGTTCACCACCTCAACAACAGAAAGCTAATGACTTGATGTCTCAAAGTACTGAAGCAAGTAACTGAGTTGGCCTTTGTATCATGATGTTAAAACAGTCTTTCGTCTTCTTTCCCCTGCGGTATTGAAGTATAAAAGTGTATGGAAAATTAACCATGGGAGGATTTCAGTATTCACTGGAACGCCCACTATTGTGCTGTGTTTTCTGTTTTATTATTTTCACTCATGTCTTCATCCTCTTCACTACCTTTCTGATCCCCATACACCATTACCACCAATACCTGGTAAGTGGTATTTTTGTTGAAGCTGGTCTCCGACAGCCAGTAGCCAGGCAGGAAGTAGAGGCGGGGTGACCAGAATAAGAATTCTGGGAAGAGGAAAGACAGAGACGCAGTCATCAGCCGGATACAGAGGAAGCAAGATGAGAATGCCTTCCTGAGAAAAGGTACCAAGCCACATGGCTAAACATAGACAAGAATTATGGATTGATTTAAGTTGGAAGAGCTAGTTAATAATAAGCCTAAGCTCATAGGCCAAACAGTTTATAATTAATATAAGCTCTGTGTGTTTCTCTGGGACTGAACGACTGTGAGATCAGATAATACAGAAACTTCCTTCTATGGGCATCCAACACAGTTTTCTCTCTCAGCAAACTCCAGCTTCACAGACACTGCCACCCGCCCATTTGTCCCATCTCCCCAATCAAAAAAAGAAATCTAGTCTTTGTGGCTTCGCCAAAATATAAGTATTTTATACATGGATAGTCAAATTCAGAATGTAGTAGAGATGCTGGACTCCATTTCTCTCCCACCCTCTATTATTAATATTGATACTATCGTCATCATCGTCATCATCATTATTTAGAAACAGTGTTTCTAAGTGTTCTGCATGTCATGCCTCCACTGGTATGCTTTCACAGCAGTGAGCTCTATGGTACTGGGTTCACACGGGTATAACACAGACTCAGTTCCCCAAACAGCCTGTTTTTCCTCTTCCCTAAGTCGAATAAGAAAGCTGCGGCTTACTTTTATTTCACAGACAAAAAGAGACGAGCACAGATAAGTTCTGGGAAATACCCAAGGCAGCATGGGAGCTAGAGCTGAAACCCTTCTCAAGAATGAAAAGGAAAGACGAGAGAACAGGAAAATATGGCTTTCTATTTGCACAGCAGCCACTGACCTCGGGCACATCTGTATGAGGTTTTCAGTCTGGTATTGCCAGGACAAGCCATGTGAAACATTTTTACATTATAACGGCTCTAGCTTTGTGACTTAAATCATAGACTCCAGTCAGGCATCCTCGACTCAAGGGGCAGAACTTACAACTGACCTGCTTTTGTGACCTTGGGTGAAGTCACGCCCCAACCCCATAACTCAGTTTCTTCGAGCGTAAAATAAGATACATTAAAACCTTCGTCTTACGGTTATTGCGATCTGTGTCAGGAGGTGTGTGCAGCATGTTGGCTTAGCAGCTGTTTCTACTTGCCGTTATGAAGGCATTGCTCAGAGCAAGCCCAGGTGCCAGGGCTCTCACAGCTGGCCAGGCACCTCAGCCGGCAGATGTTTGCAGCTTTGGAGTGTTGGAGGCTCCTTGGTGTGGTCTCAACCCAAAGCCAGCTGAGCCAGACCAGGTCCTTTCGGATTTTTCTTTGGAAAGTAAACGGATTTCATACTTGGGCAATTGTGCCCTCTGGTGGCAAGTCCTAGGCATAGTGTGCTAGCCCTAAAGAAAATACCAGTGTAGTCAGTCAGGACTAAGGAAAGCCTAAGAACTCTGTTCTGGAGATCCCAGTTGGAGGGGCTCACAAGGCCCCTCCTCCCCCTGAGGCTCTATAAGCAGCTAGCAGTTGGTAAGGAGGTGGGGCTCAAAAGGCCTTTCCAGAGCTTCCCTAAAGTTCTAAAGCAATAAATGGTTGCTGGGAGGCAGGAAAGATATGGTATCCAGTAATGTAGCCACTGTTGAGGTGCCCCCACTCCTGTAAATAAACCCACATGTGCGTTCCTATTAGAAACCCCAGTGAAACTCACTGGTCACTGTATCCCCAGAAAAGGACATGAAAGGTGGTCAGGGACAAAGTTGGGAAGAAGAAAGGGATCAGCAAGAAAGGAGAGGGACACGATAATGGAGGATGAATATGATTTCAGTATACGCATGTTTGAAAATGTCATCAGGAGACCCATTATAATGTTTAATGCATAATTAATATATGCCAAAAATTTTTAAAGGAGGCTACAGTTTACAAGTCTCTCTTTCTGAAGGGGCTCCAGAATTAATGGTGCATCTTTCCTTTCCGTGAGGACCACTCGGATGAAAAGTCAACCGGATAGCAGAGACTTCTAAAGGGCTAGAAATGTAGAGCCGGTTGATAGATTGCTGTCCCCGTGTGTGTGGAGCCCTCTGTCTGATCCCCAGCACCACAGAAAACTGGCTGCAGTGACTCACACTGCAATCCCACTAGAAGGAAGTGGAGACAAGGGAACCAGAAGCCCAAGGTCACCCTTGGCTCTTCAGCCAGTTCTTTAGTGAGGTCCAGAGACCTAGTCTCAAAAGAGCAAACCAAAATCAAAACCAAAACCACATTTACTAAGTGACTATTTAATTGTGGTTGCCTCAGCTCCCTTTCCTGTAAATACCGTTTCATGCCGTGTACTAAGAGCCTGACTGTTTCTCCTGGGAGATTTTACTCATTCAGCACCCTGCTTCCTTGTAACTTATTCTCATCCATCAAAGCTATCTTCAAAGGCCAGCTCCCTCCCCCCATCTCTAGACTGGATTCATCCAGTTGCCCCACCCTTCACGGCCTGGCATTTTGTATTTTCTCTGCAAATCCATGCATGCCCTGGGCAATGTTGTCCTAGCAATGTACAGGGGACTTGTGTGAGCCCCCGTTTGCACAGTTGGTCCATGGACACTATTTGTGGAGCCATGGCATGGCCCACAGCAGGTGTTTCAAAGCGCATATTACACCCCAAATTACTCAGCATCCCCTCCCTTTGCAGGTCCCTCGGGACCATGTGCAGTACAATCAATACTCCCTTTCCCACAGGCCCAGTCATAACTTTTGTTCACTGAATGTGTGCAGATACCCACCCGCCAAACCCTGGGGCCGGTTTCTGCGTAGACTTGATCTTTTGCCTGTTCTGGCCTCTGAGTCCCTGTCTACCCGAGTCCAGGTAAATCTTCAAATGCCTGTCCTGGGTCATGAGTGGTAGTGGTAGATGGATCTTCATCTCAGTACTGTGGCTTGAATGACAGGATTCTTTCTCCCCCCCCCCAAAAAAAAAATCCAAGGCTCAGGATGAACACCTTGGAGTCAGGCAGGTCCCAGATGAATTACTGTCCTTTGGATTTCCAGTGTGATGGTTAACTCCACTGTCAACTTGATTGGATTTAGGAACATGTAGGGAGCTGGGGAGTGGGGTCTCCAAGGATACTTTGAAAGAGAGAAAATGAGGGATGAACTGCCCATCCCATGGACTAGGGGGTCCTGAGGTGAATAAAAGGGGAAAGTAAGCACCCCACTCTCAGCTCTCTACTTCCTGATCTGTCTTGAAGGTGAGCGGTCTAGTTCTAATAGCACCCTGTGGAGAGCCACTCCTGCGGTCACGCCTTCCTTGATGGACTAATCCTTCCGACCATGAACCCCAATCGGTCCTTCCTCCCTTGTGTTTCTTGTTTGGTTAATACTCAGTGACCATTGGGTCCTCAGCTCTCTTCTTGGCTTCTGAACACCTATGACGATGTCCCAGGCTGCAGAGCCGGCTCTCCGCCCTGGCCCATGGACAGGCACGCTCTGTCCAGCTGACTGAGGGTGGAGTGTTGACTCGGTTTATTTGACAAATTGATCCCTTCCCTTCCTGTGGGCTGGGCATGGTTGGGAAGGCTGGACAGATTTAACATTTTGTTATCAGTCCTGTCTAAAAAGGATACTGAGCCCCAGAGGAGTCAACCACCTACCACCCTCCATGCCTGGGTCAGGACACATCAATCGCCAGTGCTGTCACCTTTGCAAACATTCCCACTGATGATGGCCCTAGAGCTCTCTATGGCCACAGTGCTGGAACACATAGCTCCAGAGCCACAGCTCCCCCACCCTCCTAACACATTTGATTCCCAGGCAAGCGCATCCCTTCTGCAGCCCACAGATAATGTCTTCTATCAATGTGGTATCTATGGCAAGCCTGTTTGTTTCTTTTCTCTTGACGTTCTCTTTGTAGAAATACCAAGTTCACTGAATAGACATCCATGGACTGGGTGAGGAAATATCTAAGGTCTTGGAGGACTGATGGGAAGACTCAACAAATCCTTTGGAGACTATAGCCCTGGATGGAAGAAAAGGCCCCTTCAGCCTGCTCCCTCTTCTCAACCACAGTACCCAGGAGAATGCCATAGGAAGAGAGGTGAAGTAAGAAACACCCACTTTGGATTCCCAACTGTGTTTGAGGCACTTCTCAATGGAAAAATCACTACATAGATAAAAATTTAAGTGCAGCTTGATGTAATGTCAGACTGCTGTAACGCAAGAACTTTGGAGGCTGAGGCAGGAGGACAGTGAGTTTGAGGCCAGCCTAAGCTACATAGTAAGACCCTTGACAGAAGAGAAGTACAGAAAGGAATAGCAATGGAACCCATATTCATTTACATAGAAGTCCACATCTGCAGATTGAAGGGTGCTCAAACCCACATCCCCCAGGTACAGCAAATGTGACCACATTACAGACTCAGTAAGTTTCTGCAAGTTCCCACTAGAAGGGCCCCATACCCAGTGACTGGTGTCTTTATCAGAAGGGAGAAAATCTGGGCCCAGACACCTGAAGAAAGTGTCAGGAGAAGATGGAGGCAGAGATTGGAGCCATGCATCTGGGAGCCAGGGTGCCCCGGGGAGTGCCAGCAGCCACCAAATCCAAAGAGGCTTGCAGCAGATTCCTCCTCCTGCCTCTCGGGTAAGCTAGCTCTTCCCAAGGCTGCCTTTCAGACTTGGGCTCCCAGATCTTTATCAGCTGTCTTAAGTCACCTGTTTGTGGTAACTTTTCACAGCACCCCTAGAACATCTTCATGCCATGTGAACAGCAAACTGGAAAGAGTGTTCTTGTGGAAGATTTTCTACAAACAGATACCCTGCAGAGGGACATCCCAAAGAACTCTAAACTGGTGTTGATGATAACCTTTAAAAAAACTGCTAATTGGGGCCATTCCTACATCTTTTTCCTTTTTTAAAATATTTAATATTTGTTCAAGGTAATAAGCTTATTTTCACAAGACAGTAAATAATAATGTGCTTGTCAGCTGCTGTAACAAAATGCCACAGACTAGGAAGTGTTGACCACCGCAATTTATTTCTCAAGG
This sequence comes from Microtus ochrogaster, assembly GCF_000317375.1. NCBI lineage: Eukaryota > Metazoa > Chordata > Mammalia > Rodentia > Cricetidae > Microtus > Microtus ochrogaster. The sequence goes on from NC_022023.1 coordinate 13,592,098, forward strand.
CTCTGGAGTCTGAAAGTGTGATGTCAAAGGGCCTTCGGGGGCCATTTCTTAGGGGTGCTTTTCTGGCTTACAGATGGCTGGCTTGCAAGGATGTTCTCACTGGAAAGAGGCGACATTCTAGTGTCTCTTCAGACTCTTTGAAGACCACTAATGAGGGTTCCATCTTCATAATCTTATCTAAACTTGATTACTTCCCAAAAGCCTCACCTCCAAATTCTACTGTACCCAGAAAAACAATTCTGTGTTTGAAGTGGGGAGAGGGGGAGACAGGTCCAGGTCCCGAGCAACCTGTTCCTCTGATACGATGCAAAGGACAGAGATGGTCTGCTACTCTCAGATGCAAGAAAGAACCTTTAGTTCCTTATATGTGTGTTCTCCAGGAAGAGAGAACCGACAAAGGTCAGTGTGCCTTTGAAAAGGCAGTCGCTTTGGGGTTGATTAGGACTGGGGTTCTTGGTTCGGCTCTCAGCACCTACACGATGGTTCACAACCATCCATAAGCTCAGTTCCAGGGGAGCTTCTGGCGTCCGTTTGCACCAAGCATGCACATATATACATACAAGCAAAACACACAAGTAATAAAATGAATAAAGAAAACAGAAAATGTTTAAAGCACTGAGATTCCAGAATGCATCTGGAGGTGCACACCCTTAATCCTGGCACTCAGAGGTGGAAGCCGGCAGATCTCAATCAAGGAACTAGAGGTCAACGTCCCTCTATAAAAAACAAGTTCCAGGTCACCAGTAAGGGCTACATACTGAGACCCTGGCGGGAAGGGGAGGGGTACTAAAGATCTACCATTACACAAAGCTGGGCCCATGTCCAAATCATTATGACTTTAGGTTGCTTGACTCTCAAAGTCTCAATGGTCTTTGTAAAATCTGAATAACACACATTTACCTCTTCAGACTGTCAATGCAGCCAAGTGAGGTGCTGGGCAAGTCTAGCAAAGGCATAAACTATGGGGTGCTCAGTAAGTGGCCGCTTTAGCTATATCACCTTTTTATGGCTGGGAAGGTGGGTCAGTTTCGTAACCACGAGGGAATTAATCCCTGGAAGTTGGCAGGCTCATTAGCTTGACTTCTTTGGCAAAATCTGGGCCAATAAGAGACCTTATTGGAAAAAAAAATGGTGGAGAGCATCTGAGGGCCACCAGTTGAGATTATCCTCCGACCTCCACACAAGGGCCTGTGTACGCACACCCACTCATACGTGCACAATCGTTCACATGAACACACACACATGTATACACACATTGAGGATATACTACATATTTGAAGTTCTTACAAAGATCGGACAATAATTCCATGCAGCTGAGGAAGTCCCATGGGTGTCCCGAGTTCTGCCCTAAACTAGGAAAAGAAGTTCCATTGCATCTATCTTGTGAGCTTCGCAGCAGCACCGGCAACATTTTGGGCGCCAGGGGAAACGGAGTGGCCAAGATGCCTGTGTCCCCATCCTTCTACTTTTCAATATTGTCCTCCCAGCTCCTCTGGTGGGGCCATGAATCTCCCCCCCTCCTTTTCACTCACTTGAGCTGCCTGCTCTTCATGGCCAGTCTTTGGAATTCAACCCCGAGAGCCTGTCTCAAAGATACCAACTCCTCATCAGCTGGTAACTCTTGGGTGTAGCGACATGATTTTTCCCCATGTAATTTGACCAGACTTCAAGAGTAGGAAACATAAGGCTGAGGTCCAAGACATTTAGAACCAGTTTTTTTCTTTATTGTTCCTCAGGGTCATGAGTGCCAGTGACCATCTTTCTAGAACCTACCATTGAAGACCAGAGGGAGGTTTGTGTTTTTTTTGCCTGAATATTTTGCATCCTTGGCACAGCCAAGGTTCCACTTGAAGGAAAGAATGTCTTCCTCGTAGCTCCTGGCTTCTGCTCACTTATCATCCCCTCCACTATTGAAGTCAGGGCCATCTGACCTCATCTCCTGTCCCCATTGTTATTCACGCCATGTGACTCACACACCAACTGCCTCATACGTGTGTACATCAGATGGGAGCAGAGCTAAAAGCCTAATCCCTGGCCGGTGGATGAAGAGGTGTTCAAAATGTCCACAAGAATCTGGATTCTGATGCCCTATCAGGCCCCCATAGAACAGCACCCTCCCATTTCCCTGACTTTCAGAACTTGTACAGAAGTTCCAAGGTCTCAGTGTGTGCCCTCCTTATCACCAGGAAAAGCCCATCAACACCCTGTCACAAAAGATGATGGAAATAAGCAAGCTGTGGTACCACACGCTTTTAAACCCCAGCCCTCAGGAGGCAGAGGCAGGAGGATCTCTGAGTTGGAGATCAGCCTAGTTCAGAGAGAATTCTAGGGTAGCCGGGGCTAGCTACATAGAGAGACTTTGTCTCAAAAAAACAGACAAACACATGGAAATGCTGGTAGCCCAACTCAGCCTGTGTCTTCAGGTTTCCTATTTTTAGATCTCTGCCCACTGCCTAGCTGACCACAGCAGGAAGAGCTGAGGATCTCAGGGTGGTTGCTTTGGGAAGGAAATCTGGAGCAGCTGAGCAGGGGTGGGGAAGATAGCGTATGAAGCCCACCAGAGGCCACAAATCAGAAACCCCTTTCTGAAAAGCCAAGTTGATCTCCATCCTATGAGTGTCTCTTCCCACTCCTAACAAACGATGGGGCCACTTTGGTGTGCAATGGTCTTGAACTCCATCTCAGCTCAACTGAATCTTCTACTAAAAAGGTTCTGAATCCTTGCTGTCTTCAAAGCGGCTGCCAGCATTTCCAGGGGTATCCGTTCATCGCTTCTGTCTGAGCTTGCAAGACCGGTATTAGCTTTATGAGACAATGCTCACTGCCTTGTTCCACCCACCACGGATGTCTGCTTTCCACCCAGCTTCCTTTCACTACCTGGGGAAAGAGAATTGTGGAAGGAAAGTAGGCCGAAAGCTCCCACCAACGGCTGCCCCTTTTAGCATTTGATTCAATAATCAAACCTTCATTTTCCACAAGAGCATTTACTGCTACTTTCTTGTCTAGAACAATATCTAATGTTTGTTACTTCATTAAGAACCTGCCTATACTTTACCGGAGGAAGGGAATTTGAAAGCCAGCTCCCATCGCTTGCCAGCTAGGTGGCTTTCCACACGTTTTCTCTTCTCCACCCCTCTGTTTTCTTATCTGGAAATAGAGGTGGTAAAGGTGTTTACTTTGCTCACTCCAACTGTTAAGTGCTGAAAGGTCTGTGAGCAGAGCTGAGCAGCACTGACTCATCCTTACTCAGAGTGGCCTTGGCCTTCATCATCATGATGGACTGCCCTGGGGTTTAATCCTCCAGCTACCATCCTTCTGTACGGTTGACAAGGTTAAGCTCTCAAAGTCCTAAGTGCCTGGGCCTGGCAAGCCTTAGTTAGCCTTCCCTTATCTGCTTCCCTCTCCCTGGCTCACACTTTAGAGTGTTCTGTGCTTATAGGATTTCCACTCTGTATTCCACACTAAAGACAGAGTTCTTCCTTACCAAATTTTTGTCCAGTTTAATGATCTTACGCCAACTTTATTTCTGGTCCCACCCCTGTCTTACCAATTAAACCTTGGGTCTTGAGATATCTGTGAACTATGCCAGTGTTCCTTGTGTCTTCCTACCAAGGACACAAAGCCTGCCCTCTTCAGCAGCAATCAGAAAAAAAAAAAATATCAAATTTCTGTGACCTAATTTTTCAGATTGAGTTTTTATAGTACAGTGTGGATCACCTTCCTCTCTGTTCCCTGCAAGAGATCTTGTGCGGGAACTGGCCTAGAAAACCTGAACTTGGCCTCGGCTCAACGCCTTCTCTGACCCAGTTCGAACCCAGCAACTCAGGGAGAACACAGTCAGTCTTCCTGATCCTTTCCCTGTGTGAAAATCTCCTAGGCCTCTTACTGCTTGTGCTGAATAAACCTGGACTTCTTGGCACACTTCTCCGGCCATGTGGCAGAGTCATTTGTTGGCTCAGTTCCGGAGCGGGATGAGACTCAGTAGCTATGGGATGCCAGTCTCGCCCCAGTATTCCAGATGGTTCTTGCCACCCCCCAAGTGTGCCTGCAGAGCTACAGAACCTTTTGCCAAGGAAGGGAGCCTTGGCGAGGCCCTACAACAACACGGTGAGGTCAGTTGGTCAGGTGCATACTTCAGATTCCTGGAACACGTCCAGGCATTGTCTCCTCGCTGAGCTTCGGAGGGTGCCATTGGCTCATTAATCATCATCACACAGCCTCCCTGCCAGAAGAACTAAGGACAAGCAGAGGCTGCAGACAGAGATCCAGCGGGATCTATTAAAAGACCGGTAGGTCCTGGCTCTTCCATCTTGAGTGTGTATATAGACATGACCTCCAGCTAGCAAGTCATTGCTGCCTAGAGTCCCCAACCTCACCTGAGACCCCCCAGATGACATACCCTCACCACCAGCACTATCTAAAGATTCATGATAAAATATTTGATAGAACAGGAAATGTCTCTGCCTCTAACCCAGTCCCATTTCTGCTTCTTCCTCACTCTTACGTATTTGGACTACCATCACAACCTGGGCTCACCGCAGAAGGAAGTCTGGATGGATCAAAAATTCCTTGGGGAAAATGAGCGTGATCTGACACAAAATAAAAAGCTCTGGGATCTAAGCATTTCCCAGGCTACTTCCTCAAGCACGTCAAACGATTGTCAAGCCACTGACGGGCTAGTTTGAACTGGGTCAAGCAGCCCTCAGTTTGGAGAAGTGACAAAGGGAACTAGCATTGGATGAGAGAAAAAACTGGGAACCTAAGGAATACACAAAGGCAAATTTAAACCTTCGAAATAAATACTTGGCCACCTTCAACAGTTTTATTTAGAGCCCAGACTGGGAAAAGGATTGGGTCAATAAAGGGCTTGCTGCTCAAATATGAAGACAACTTCTAAGAGCGGAGAAATTCAACTCAGAATTCTGTACTCACACCAAGGAATGGACCAAAATGTCCCTTGGCTCTCAGTTCCACAAGGGACCTGTGCACCTCCCATTCCTGCATCCAGTGTTCTAGGAGAGGCAGAGGCCAGTGTGGGAAGTCTGGCAGGAAGAAGGCTCCTTTGACAGCACAGCCCTTGGGGCTGGTTCTCCTGAGTGATCCCCTCCACTCCCCTCTGGCAAGCTTCTCTCTTTGGAATAAAGGATGGGGCAGGGCTTCTCTCGGGTATCTGCTGCTGTAGATAAGTTCTTGATGACTCCCTTTCGGAGAGATACATTTCCTTTTTACGAGGAAGCCACACACCCCCTGCCCCAGCGGGAGGTGCTGATCTCCCACCCGTGGCAACAGTGGGAAGTGACTACGCCCACCCTTCCCCAGCCCTGGGGGATTCCAGCCATTGAAAGTTCTGAGCTGGAAAGATAAACATCACTGCCGAGCCCTCAGATCCCTCCTTCCCTCTTTGTTCCCCTTTGAAAACAGAAAAGGAACCGGGAAGGGAATCTGGCTGGACGGAAATCCATCTGTGGGGTTGTTAAGGGAAACAGCCTGAAATGGTACTGGGGGTGGGGGGGAGGGAGGACTCCTCCCTTCCTCCTCTCTGACACCCTCATCCACCCATTCAGCAAAGGAAAAAAAAAAGAAGTGTTGCTTCCTATTTCCCAAAGGAAGCTTCTGTATACTTGGCATCACAATACCCCTTTTCTCTGTATCTCCAGTCCCAAACCTCCAAGTCACAAGTCCAAGATCGCCAGGGGAGACCTGGTTTTCTGTTAACAGTTCTGTAGCCTGGTTATCTGGTTTCAAAAAGGGGAATCACGCCACTAGCCCTGCCTATCCCCCAGCTTTCTTCAATGCAATTACAGGAATCCTTAGTCGCCACCAAACACTTCTCTGTCCTGTGGAACTCGATTCCCACTGTTCTTTCCCAAATGCAGAGGGTGAATTCTTGGCTCCCCTACCAGCCCCCTCTTCTGAACTGCTCTCCCTGTCAGAGAACCTTTGCTATTGGAATCCTTCTCATCCTTCCTAGCTTCTCTCCAAGAAGCTGTCCCCATCCTGACGTGTCTTTGCAGAGTTCCCCTCTTTTCTACTGGACTCCTCCTCCCCTTTCTCTGTTGTATAATTAACCAATTTATTTTTATTTTGTATGTAGGGTTAAGTGTTTGGCTTGCTTGTCTGTCTGTGCACCATGGGAGTGCCTGCTGTCTGTGGAGACCAGAAGGTATATACTGGGACTGGAGTTACAGATGTCTGTGACCCACCACGTGGGAGCCGGGAACTGAATTCTGGTCCTCTGGAAGAGCCGCCAGTGCGCTTAACTGCTCAGCCAGCTGTTCTCAACCCTTTGGGGTCTCTACCCCCCGCTTTTTCACAGGGGTCACACCTAAGACCATCAGGAAACAGGTATTTACACCATGATTCCTAACAGTAACAAAAATACTGTTATGAAAGTTATGAAATAACAAGAAAAAAATTTTATGGCTAGGGGTCACCACCACATAAGAAACTGAATTGAAGGGTCGCAGCGTTAGGAAGGTTGAGCACCACTGAGCTAAGCCGTCTTACCCACCCCCGTTATCTGGTCTTTAGCACTGAAGTTCTTTACACACCAGCCTGAACCCTCGACAGACCAACCATGAGTAATTCCCAGGCAGAACCATGCCCTCACTACACACCCAAGTGCCTGGCACTTATCCGGGGCTAAGGTTGTGGTAGGGATGGCAGTGAAGAGGAATAGCAGTAGCTGGGTGTGGTGGTGTGCACCTTTAGCCCAGCATGCTAGAAGCAGAGGCAGGAGGATTCCTGTGAGTTCAAAGCCAGACTGGTCTACATAGTAAGTTCCAGAGTTCCAGGACAGCCAGAGGTACACAGTGAGATCCTGTCTCCAAAAAAAAAAAAATAGGAGGAGGAGAGAGGGAAAAAAAAAGGAAGAAGAGGAGACAGCAATTGTTCATCCATCCCAAGCATATGTGTTTGAATGCGTGGATTTGTTTGAAAAAAAAAATTTATACCTCACTATTTCCCAAAAGAGTTTAAGAAAACACCAAAAACCCAACGTAGCTAGGAGAATAATCCAGGGTGAAAACAGAACCGTGTGTCTCGAGGCACCTGAGGGGACTTGTTTACTACAGTTGAGTGCGGGATTTATCTCTGGCCTTCCCGGATGAAAGGAAAATGCGCTGGCGCATACACTTCTCATTGTACAACAGCTTTGGAATCGCACGGAAAAGAGAAATTTTTCCTGGCACTGTCTTCAAGGAGAAATTCATCAAGTCGGTCTTTATATAACAAACATGAGGTAATGCGAGAGAGGCATCTCCAGGCAGGCTTTACCACAGGGAAGCGACAGACCTCAGAGGGACAGCCCTTTGTGTGTGCGGCGTAGGGGTGTGTACCTGTTCGTGTGTGAGTGTGATGTGTGGGTGTGTACCTGTTCGTGTGTGAGTGGTGTGTATGATGTCCGTGCATGTCCGTGTGTGAATGGAATGTGCACACCCGGTACATACACAGAGCAGAGGACCACACTGGATGCTGTCTTCACCTTATCTGGTGTATAAGAAGATGTGAAGAGATGGTGTATATCTCTTGGTCACCACGGCTTCCCAGGATCCCCCATGTCTTCTTCCCATCTCCCTGCAGGGTCACAGAGATTACAGGCTGGCACTACCTACTGGGGGATCTGAAGATTGAAGTTCAAATCTTTATGCTCCCATGGCAAGTGTTGTACCCACACTAGGTCATCCCTCCCCTGCCCTCACTGTGCTTCCTCCTTGCTTTTTGAGACAGGTTCTCTCACCAAGCCTAGAACTCAGCCTTTCAAGCTGGAGTGGGTGGCCACCTTGGGAATCCTCCTGTCTGTTTTCTCAGCGCTAGGATTACAAACGCTTGTCACACACCCAACTTTATATAGGTCCGGGGGACCAGACGGTCCCTCACACAGTGCACTGCCCACTGAGCCATTTCTCCACCCCCAATTTCTGTTTTAATTCATTTTAATTTAATAAGCAAGACTCCTCCGCAGCAGCTGTTGCCTATCCAGCACTGTTGTCACTTTGTCCCCGATGCTACCGAGGGCATCTGTAGCAGCGAGCAGGGCAGGTGTGGCCCGTCACAGCAGAACCAGCAGAGAGCCAAGGTGGCACAGGCCCAGGATGAAATGGCCGCTCAGAAGACACTTGCAAACCCATGGCCAAGTAGGAAGGAAAGACCCAAACCACATACTCACTGAGTGTGCCACCCTCTGCTCCAAGCCTATAGATGGCTATAGATGGCTGATCACTTAGGTGGAACCCCAGGAAGGAGCACCCCCCCTCCAGGAAATGAGACCCGCTCCTCAAGCCTGGTCTAAGGCCAAACTAGAAAGTCTTTTGCAAGGGGCCAGAGAAATGACTTCAGACAGTTCAACCACCTGTTATAACTCTAGCTCCAGGGGATCCAACTTTGACCTCTATGGACAAGGATGGACACACACACACACACACACACAGAGAGAGAGAGAGAGAGAGAGAGAGAGAGAGAGAGAGAGAGAGAGAG
>NC_022023.1:13600672-13617385 GCF_000317375.1 Microtus ochrogaster
GGGGGGGGGAGGGAGGGAAAGACAGACAGAGAGACCCGTATACATTTTTTTTAAAAGAAAATCTTTTGCAAGTATGTTCAGCTCACCCTAGCATCCTCCCACCTTCCTGCCTGCCTCTAAAGGGCTCTCCTCGATTCCACCTCATTTCCTCTGCTCTCACTCTTGGGGTGGTGTCCGACAAAGACCTGAGGTGTGCCCAGGCCCAGGGAAGGAAATCACTCAAGGCCACGGTCAATCTGCAGCCAGGCTAAGGTTTTCAAGGCCAGCCCAGCTCTGCTCCCAGCTTCCCCACAAAAGCCTCCTACACTCTGTGCTAAACTAGAAAGCGAGGTCCTAATCTAGCCCCTATTTGAAGGAGGTTTGCTCTTTGTTTCAAAGGCTGGACCTGCTTGTCTTTGTGGAACTCACTGGGTACTAAAATTCTTTTACTGCTTTTTCCTTTCTTCCTCCCTTAACCACCCCCCAGCCCCCTTCCTTTCACTTTCTGTCTCTTTGTCTGAAGAGTCAGGGTCTCCAGGAAACTGTTTCTGCTTTCTTTCTCCAGGCCCCCAGCTCATCTGGTCCTCATGTAGCTATAATTACCGGCACATTTGTACCGTGCAGGGTGGAGGGAGATGCGTTAGTTCACTGAGGGGCTGGGAGAGGAATGGCCTTGATCTGGGCAGCAGTCTGGTTCTAATTTTAGCAGCCACAGAGCAGTGGACTTCCTGGAGGAATCAGATTGCTGGGTTCTCCCCCGCAGGGCTGACACCAGACATGTGGAAGAGATTCACATCACAGAATTGCTAAAGCAGGTTACACCTCCGGGTCACCAGGCCCAGGCTGTGTCTCAGAAAGTAGGAACGGGCTGTCTGAGCTTAGCAAGAGCCTTGTAAAACTTGCTTAGTTTATGCACAAAAGAGAGGGAAATGAAACCACCCACCGGGAAAGGCCAGCAGAGCTGACTCAAGAATCCATCCTCTTCCTCCTGCCTCACGTGGTCCTGATGGTGTCATTCCCTAAGCACCGTGGGTGGGCAACCCTGAGAAGGGTCTGTAATAGGCGCTGGGTGAGTCCTGAGCGTCCCCGAGTATTTTAAGTAACTTTACCTAACTCCGTGTTTTTTCAATGAGGTCAAATTGCTGTACAGTGAAAAGTACAGATCTCAGCTATGAAACAATGGATTTGACAAATCGCACACCCTCAACCAAAGAGAACACTTGGGTCACCTCGGGGTGATCCAGTTAGTCGTCAGCTTCGCCACAGGCAATTCTCAGTTCTAGGTTTTCCGCAGTGTACTAGTGCTGACAGCTCTTCAAGGAAATGGACTCACGGTGTCTGGGTGACAGACGGAAGGCTAAGTGAGCCCCTGGCGGGTCCTTTCCCAGGTTCTCTCAGTTCACTTGTGCCAGGCTGCATGTGTAAGAATAGCTCAGTGTCCATTCCCTAAGTCCAACAATGTGGGAAACTTCAAACAAGCCTTCAGGATAGAGGCTTCATGAAATTGGGATTTTTTACTCCCACCTGGGAAACGCTGTTTAAAGTTTGGCTTCGCTAATCAAACTTTCCCCCAACCTGTGAGCAGTTTAATAATGTGCTTGGAGATCATTTATAACCGTGCCCTCGCTCAGCTTACAGACTGTGTACTAAGCCTGTTTGGAATAGACTGACCTCTAAGAAACACATTGTAAGCCATCTTGCCATGCTCTGGATGACCTCCGGTGTCATTAGCCCCTACAAGCTCCGGCTCAGATTAAAACCCAACTTTGATTGTACCATATTCCCTTATTTTTCCTTTGTGGCCCATTCATGCCCCTGACTCAGAACAATGTACGTGTACATGGGAGATGCAATGACCAGGGCAAACCCCTGCCACTGAACGCAGCACGGTGTTAAGAGTCCCCACCACCACACACCCACAAAAGCGCGCAGGGAACAACACATGGCTAGAGAGAGATTATACACTGTTTTATGGCTGTTCTGAGTCAGTAAGTCCAGAAAAATAGTTTTCTCCCTCATGAGGCCCCTATAGAAGATTGAATAAGACTAGAGTCCCCCCCCCCATTCCCTGTTACAGCATCTGAATACTGTGACCATTGTTCAGGGCGATGTCTTAAATACAACTCTTAGAAAAGACTCCGTTTAGATTAGAATTGGGGAGACCAAAACCCTTCTGGATGAATCAAGTCGACTCTCGGGCAAATGACACTAAGAGTTAGCCATACGGCATCACCACCTATGGGCAAATTAGGAATGGTTGGTCCAGGGATCTCGTTTCCTGCCGCAGAAGAGACAGTTCTCCAAAGGGGGTCTTTATTCCGATTCTTCTCATCCCCGGAAACAGCCCCTGCAAAGCTGTTACATAGATAACAATTCTTCCTCCTACGATCAACCTGAATGCTTTTTTCATTAAAATGTAAGAAAGTATTTTATGGCCCCCTCAGCCCAGTGAAGCTTTTGAACAGCTGGTCAACAGCATAGTATCCAGTGAGAGTGTTATTCAGGTAGGTACACTTCAAAACTGTCATTTTGGACAGCCATTTTCTATTGCCGTCTTGTAAACATTGGTGTCCGACATTGGTTTGGAATGATTGCTGTGTATAGCTTCCATGTGAGTTATAACTCCATCCTGTTTCGAGTCTTTGTCTTTCTTCCCTGGAACGGGCTTCCTGCCACAACCTCAAGGAATTATTCAAGGTTTTCTAAATCACTCCCATTAGTCTCAGTAAAGAACACTACAGGAAATAGTCAGGCAGATACACTGATTTCACCTGGGAATGAACAGACAGACAGTCACCGGGAGCGCTGCCCCCGCCCCTTCCCATAACCAGGGTGCTTTCCTGGTCCTGACCCCCTCCTATATATTCCCTTCAAGCCTCCATGACAGAGACCTGCCCTGTCCTTAACTTTATTCCAAGGTGGGGGAAGGAGAGAAGAGGAAAAGGTCTAGTTTCTGTGACAGGAAGTCTGACAGAAACGGCATAAAGAGAGTTTATAGTTTGAGGGGACACAGTCCGGCCTGTCAGAGAAGGCACGCAGGAAGAGTGTGAATGGCTAGTCACATTGTGTCCACATTCAATAAACAGAGATGGGTGTGGCTGCTCAGCTGATTTTCTTCTTTTTATTCAACCTGGCACCTCAGTCCGTGTGTGGTGCTGCCTACATTCTGGGCGGGTCTTCACTCCTCTGTTAAACCTTCCTAGAAAAGTCTCACCGAGAAACCTAGATGGCCGCGCCTCATAGGTGACCCAAAACCCTGTCCAGCTGACAGTCAAGATTAATCATATAGTCATCTACTTCATTTTTCCAATCTCAGTTCACCTTACGCCGTCTCCAGCCTCCCCTCAACTTCTCATCTCTCTGGGTGTCCATCTTCAAAGTAGTCATGAGGTTTTTCTCCTCAAGTCCCCCCTCAAACATAGTGACTTTAATCCACATCTGAGGTTTACTCTGGGTGTCTAGTTCATTGGTCACATTATGAATCAAGAAATACTTCATTCCCTAAGGAAGGCATTCCATATTCTTTAGTGTCATATTAAGTAACCATAATCCTATCAGCAAAATGCAGTCTTTCATCAAATACGTGATCCTCCAGCTGCCATCCTTCTCTGCTGATATTGACACTTTCCCTTAGACTCTTTGAATGTGTGGGCTCATGGTTGCTTCAAGTCAGGGAAAGAGATGGCTCCTCTCCTTCCTAGTCTTGAGGCCTCTATCAGAGCTCTAGCCCCGCCTCACAAAAGTATGGGCCATTTATTCACAAGTAGATTTGTTGATTCGTTTGCTCTGCACTCAAAGGCCAAGTGCATAATCAGTCCTGAGGTAGAAAACACTGACCCGGAGCCTTGGACCACCTGAGGCAAGAGTTCGCACTCCCTACTGTATCCCAAAGCTGTAGCCGCAAGGACATCTGAACGCTTGCCTAGCTGGCATCAGCATCTGAGCCTCGCTCTGGTCCAACCCTGCAGTAGAACACAGAACACAGCCACTATACAGTCACTACGAGTTCTAAGAAGTGGAGTCAGGGCCAGCGGAGTCATAACGAACCTTCTGACCTAGCTAAGGCTTTTGAGAAGAGCCAGCCCAGGAAAGTAATGTCCTGGGTCAAAGGCAATCACACTACAATGTATGCTCTCAGCTAGTGCAGCTCCAACCGAGTTGTCGTCACTTCAGCTTGCTGGGATGATTCCAGAACTGTTCAGATAACCCGGAAGACATGTCTGGGAACATCCAGGAGCGGACAGAAACAGTAGTGACTAGGTGTTACAAGGGTGAGGGGTAATGAGGCAGCGGAGTGTAAAGGCTCCCCATTCTCCACTTCCTGGTCTGCTCAGATGGGAGGCACCCCCATCATTCCTCTTCTTTCGAACTCTGCCATGTCTGCCCTGCCAGGATGGAACTTACTCTCCCAGATCATGATCTAAAATATATCCTTATTCATTCATTCATTGGGTTTTCCAGACAAGGCTTGTTTGTGTGGCCCTGACTATCATGGAACTCATTCTGTAGACCAGGTTGACCTTGAAGTTAAATCTGCCTGCCTCTGCCTCCTGCATACTGAGATTAAAGGTGAGCACCACCATCACCTGGCCAAAATATATCCTTCTTAAGGGGCGAGTTAGGAAGGGAAATAGATCAGCATGAGTGGAAAGGGAATACCAGAGCGTAGCAGGGGATGAATATGATCAAAATATATACTACACATGTCTGAAATGTCATAATAAACCCATTGTTATATTAAATGTGATAATAGAACTTAAAAAAACAAACATATAATAAAGCACCTTTACATGTATGTGTATATGTATTTTATGCACCCTTTTTCCTTTGATGCTAGTGCTAGGTTTTTGGTCAAGACAATGAGAAAATGTAATTAACATCACATAGAACTGGAAATTTGAATTGAGGAAATTGACAAGTGTTTCCTGAGAATACCTCATCTTTGTAAATTGTCTTAGAGTTTCTATGTCTGTGAAGAGACACTATGACCATGCAAACTCTTACAAAAGAAAACATTTTATTGGATGGCTTATAGTTTCAGAGGTTTAGTTCATTATCATGGCAGGACAGGCAGCATGCAGGCAGACATGGTGCTGGAGAAGGAGCCTGCAGGGAGCCAGACAGAATTGCCATTACAAGATGGCGCTGACATCCTGTCCCGTAGGAAATAAATAACTCCATATTTGGCTATGCCTTTGGGAGCTACGTGTCCCTCGCTTCCCGCGTGGTTTAGAGTCCTTGGGCCTATCCTGACGCAGTCTAGTGTCAGCTGATGGTGGCAGCCAATCACAGGGCGACCCGTGTGCCTACTCCCTATATAAGCAGCTGCTTTAGTGCTCTGGGGGGGGGGGGGCGGGGGGCCTCGCTTCCTGCTCTCCCTCAACCAAGAGGCACTCCATTAAAGCGTGATCTGAGAAGAATCCTTGTGTGGTGGTTGTTCTTCCTCGCTGGTTGAGAAGTTCGCCGCAGGAGCCGAGAGTGGAGAAGGAGCTCCATCTTAATCCCACAGGCAACAGGAAGTGGTCTGAAACACTGGTCAGCATCCTGAGCATAGGAGACCTCAAAAGCCTGCCTCCACAGTGACACACTTCCTTCAACAAGGCTATATCCTCTCCAACAAAGGCACACCTCCTCATAGTGCCACTCCCTTTGGGGGCTATTTTCTTTCAAACCGCCGCAACTCAATGCTGCTTTGATTATAAATGTAAACCAGTTGTTTTTCTGATTTGGGGAAATCTTTTGAAGTTTATTTTATGGATAAATGGGGAAAACAATCCAAGGCAAGCATCTTTCAAAGCTTGCTTGTCCCCTAGTACTTACATAGTCCCTGGGCTGGCCACTGTGGGACATGGCCGTGGGGTCCAGGCCCCTAGCCCATGCCATAGTAATACATGACACAGATAAGTCAGACAATGAGAGGAGAGTCCCGAAAGCCAGGCACATCTGGTAGTGACTGTGATTCATGTAAATGCCTCAGTTGACCCAGAACTGCACGGCTCTCTAGGTCAATTCCAAGTTCCAGATGTATTTTGGCCATACCAATTCCAACTTTCCTGGGGAAAATAACAGCAAAGAGGTCCGCGTTCAAAGGGGTAATAAAATGTGATTATAAATTATCTCTGTGGGCAGGGGGAGGCTAGGAAGATAGCTCAGTTGCTAAAGTGTTTGCTATGAAACCACGAGGACCTGAGTTTGGATCCCCCATCCCCAGCACCCACAGAAAAGCTGGGCAGCACACATCTGTAACCCTACCACCAAGAACACAGGCTGAAGGAGGCAAAGACAAGGGGATTCTTACAGCTTGCTGGCCAGCCAGCCTAGCCCAACTGAGGATCTTAGTTTCAGTGGGAGACCCAGCCTCAAAGTATAGGGCTCAGGATACAGCTTAGCTGGTAGAGTTCCTGCCTCACATGCACAAAGCCTGGTGTTCAATCCCTAGTACCCTGTAAACCAGGTATAAGAGCACAAACCTACATTCCCAGAACCTGAGAGGAAAGAAGAATCAGAAGTTCAAGACCATCATCCTCCGCTACATAGTGAATTTGAGGCGAACATGTGTTACAATAAGGCTCTGTCTCAAAAAAAAAAAAAGTCAAGTGACTGAGGAAGAGCCGCCCACCATTGGACAGCAACCTCTAGGTTCCAGACACACACATTTGCGTGTGCGCATGAGTACACGCACTCATCAAATTAAGCACACAAAAATAAACACATTATTGTATTTTTATTGCATGAAAACATAGGACCATGTGAACATATTGCTGAAGCCTCTCCCAGTGCCTCAGAGGGGATGCAGAGGGTGGGGGCACCTGTAGCCCATGCTTCATGGGCTGCCTATATACGTTTCCAGACTCAGCTCACACAGCAGAGTGATACAGCAGGAGTCTTTAATTACCATAATTAGTACGGGGTGTTGCGTGGGCCTTTTATTATTATTATTACACTGCAGAGAAGCAGATTTGTACATTCCAAATAATTGACTTCCTCCTTCTAGAGAAGATGAAGAGGAAGCTGAGCGCCCTAACCATTGCCTCACCCCCCTCCCTTCCAAAATGTATTAACCATGGGCAAAGGGGAGGGTAAGGATATGTAGAGTTAATGGAATCTTTGCTCTCAGTGGTATTTAAGCCATTCTGAGGGTTTGCCAATGCCAGTCATAAATAATATGTATTCTAAAGAAGTCATTAACAGTGACTGGGCAAGTTAAAAATTAAGGAAAAACATTACTGTTTGTCAAACGTTTGCTTTTGCTGAGTAAGTGGTAATGCAGCGCCGAGCCTGTTAGTCCAGAGAGGTCTGGGGAGAAGTGACAGATGGTCAGTGGGGTGACAGAGGACCAGTTGGGTCCCCACAGTCAAAGGGTCAAGCACACTTGCATTTGGTAGAGAAGGATGAACAGAATAAAAGTAATCAAGGTAGAGCCTTACTTTACTGCTGAGATGGGCAGCAGGTGAGGACCACAGCCATGAGGCTCTGCGATGGATTATCCAGGTGGAAGTGATGAGAGAAAGAAGAGGAGAGAGTGATGCGAGACATCCCTCCCCGAGGCTGGAGTGGGTTGTTGCTTGGACTTGCCCCAGAGAAATGAGCATCTATTCACCATCCAGTTAGGGTACCAATAAGAGACCAAATAAATGATTCTACTCAAATGGAGCTTGAAGGAACAGTGAACTTAATTTGGGTTAAAGGATCTTGGGGATGGTTTACAGGAATGCAACTTGTTAGAAGCTACACCACTGAAGATGTCTTCTCTAGGTACTCCCAATGTTAACGTCCCATGAACCCTTCAAAGAAGGGTAGGAACTCATGATCGGTCATCCCAACAATTGTAAACTGCCTATACAACTTCATGAGCCCCTCTCCTCTCCGTGACGGAACATGAATAGGGCCAGTCTTGCACAAGCATGTCATGCGGAGCAATTATAGCTGGTAAGAGCACAAGAGGGTAATGGCCAAGTCATACCATGAGGACAGGGTTCCACAAGGGGTCTTCTAGCCCAGAACTTTGAGATTAGAAGCCACTTCCAAAAGGCCTTCTATATGGTACCCAAATGGTCCCATAGAGAAGCTAGCATCATAGAGCCAGTTACCCAGACTACCACGGTGGGAAAGCAGTCACCATCACCAGCAAAAGGCAAAGCAGGAAACATCCTCAACACAGAAAAGGAGAGAGGCCAGAGGGACGGGAGGGGTGGGTGGAAAAGGAAACTTCATCTTTTGTCTCACAGGTTCCCCCCCCCACCCAGAAGACAGGATGAGCCCAGGGGAGATCAGCATCACACATACACTGTAATGATGAAGTTTTAGGATTCAGGATTGAGACCAAGGGAAAAGAATGGGAGGCTTGCATAGAACAAAGACAAGAAGAGAGATTACAAAATTTGCACAGTAAGTTCAGACTCTTCAATAAATTATTCATAAGCACCAAGGACAGGGACAGATAGGCACAGAGCCCGTGTGACAGACCATCCTTCACATGGGCACTCTCCTCTCCCACATCCCTCAAGTGTGCATGTTTGGAGCCATCACTGGGATCTTAGGTCGGATGAGTTTTCCAGTTTTTCTGGTCACTGAACCCTTCCTGACCTCCACTGCAGCAGAACAAGACAAGGGAAGAGGTGTGCACCCTTTTCTACACAGGAAAGCAACCCTCAGCCAAGGTATGATAGACAGCAGGGCAAGAGGATGATTCCCCCCCCCCCACCCTTGTCCCTGGCAGAAGGCTGGCTCTGGTGCTGTGGAGAGATTTGCGCGTGGGATGCATTACAGTCAATCCGAGAGACAGTTAAGCTCAATAAAGTGCTTCTCATAGTCTCTCATCCCTTCCGTCTCAACCCCAGCATCACTGGCTCCTCCATGTGTATGTTAATGCATTGCACCAGTGTTCATACCTCAGAGGGTCTGTTTCTGGTGAAACCCAAGCTAAGAGGATGCATTCCATGAAACTGCAAGCCTCACAGCAACAGGAGTGGGGACTGACAGCTGACCTCGGGAACTCTTCTCGGGCTCCTTCCCATTGTCACTGACCTGCCCGTGGTTACTTCCACAATCACTGTTTTTTCTGTACCCAAAGGCATGTGACTTTCTTCTTACAAATGACCTTCAGCGTCCCTTTCTTGTTGACTGACTGACCTTAAAGCATCCTTTCTTCTTGACTGATCTGTCCTTCTCTACCCCCACATATCCACCAAAAGGAGCCAAGAGGAATCCATGGCGTTTTCATTTGTGAAAAACGTGATGCCTGGCTATGTGAATGGAAAACAAGAGTCACCCAGCTTGGCCCTTTGTTCTTATGCACATGGGAGGGGCCACCATGTTCTTCCCTGTCAATATAAAACTCAGTCCCATGAGGAATGCCAGACATGTTGCTGGTGCGAACAAGGGAAGTTAAGCAGAATCATATTTGAAATTCTTTCAGTAAAAGGCCTTTGCCACCTTGTGCCCTAGCATCTTGGTTCTTCCAATCACTGGTCCCCTGCACCTCTCTAGGGAGCCTAGGGTGATGTGGGAAAGGCCACTGAAATCCCTAGCGTTGGCTAGATCAGTGCCTGCCTGCATCCCACAGGTCCAGCTCTGATCGGCAACCTGGTTTTTCAAGGATGTTAGCCACAAGGTGCTATCTGGTAGCCATTTAACCTGCTCCCCACTCCTGCAGCCAAAACTTTCTCCCTCTGCCTTTCTCTTTACCAAAGAAACGATAATACACTCCCCATGAATTCCAGTCTCAGAGATTCTGCCCTGGGCAGTCTCCTCCCCAGCCCTCAGGGCCAACCCTTCAGAGTCCTCTGCTTTCCTCCCTGGGCCTTCATTTCTTTCCTCGAAGACTAAATTCAAACCACGGGGCCCTGGTCTCTTAGGGCTTTCTCGCTCCCCTCACCGGACTCTGACATCAAACCCTGCAGCTGTTCTTTCCTAGACTGCCTTTCTAAGTCCTGGAGTACAGCAACCAGCCCACTGTCTCCCTGGGAGGCAGTGCTCAGAGAGCCACTGGCCATCGCTGCTCCTGCCTCTCAATGATCCCTGCCAGAATCAAAGCAGAAGGCTCCAGCATTTTGTTCCTGACAAATCTTGGGTCCTAGTTCCAAGAGAAAATCTACTTCCTAACCCCCCCAGTAGCTTTCATGTCCTACCTACTGCTCTTTTTGAATGTATTTTTGGGGGTCTACTGGCTTCCTGGAGCCTGAGGTTTTTGCGAGCGAGTCATTTGCTGGGCACGAAGGTTCTTTGTACTGGTTCACTCTCAGTTACTGAGGACGCAGGGGCTCTAGGGATCAAGGGGCACAGAAGGCTGTGGTGGCTCTGACTCCATACCACAATCTCCCCCGACATAAACCCCTGGCAAATCCATGGCTGTTTGACTTCACTGATGGCCTTATTCCTTCTGAACACAGGCAATCTTCTAAATGAGAGTAGGAAAGCCCCATTTTGCTGTGTTTTGTTTGGGTCGTTTTAATTAGAAGAGGTAATATACACAGGCTGTAACAAATCAAATTTAAAAAATGCACAGTCCAAGTGTGTGACGGTGTTCATCTGTCCCCCGATCAACTGCAATCCCCCTCCCTCCTAACTGCTCACAATAGACAAGGAAAGGTCCAGTGGAAGACTCGGTGGATAAAGGTTCCTGCTGGAAGCTCGGATAGCCTGAGTTTATTCCCTGAGAAACCACATGGTGGAAGGAAAGCTCTTCCACAAGTTGTCCTCTGACTCCCATACATGTGTATGCACACACAAACATGCATGCACACTAGTCCATATGCACACTTCCTGCCACACACATGTGCTAGGAGACACATACACTTTTTTCACCACAGGCTCCATTTGGAAGATCTTACACTGACCCAGCCTCTGTATTAGGCCGCCACATCCTCCTTTCCTCCACTTCCATGTGTGTGTAAGAAGGGTCATGCCCCTGTCTCAGGGCTTATAAATAAGGACGTGAGATAGAGTGATGATGTGTCTAGTGAGGACCAGACAAATGTACCAAGCTTAAGGAGTCTATAACACACCCCTGAGCAACCCATAGACAGCAGGCAGCAAACAGGCCTTTCCAGGCAGAGCTGAGAACTCACAGATGTCAGCCTAATCCCCATGCAGTCCCGAGTATAGACGACAAGAGACTTCAGACCATCCCGGGCCATCTCTTAATGACTGAAGAAGATAAAAGGGTGCCTTGACCCAAGTAGGAATGAAAAGACTAAGAAGAAAGGAGTGCAATTGGGAATTCCTACCCAGGAGTTCAAGGGCTCAAATTGCCTCCCTTCCCAGCTTGTGACTCTGAGGTCAGAAGTGCACCATGTGTTAAGAAGTAATTGTTAAGAGCAAAGTCAATTCTCTCTAGATGAATGGACTAAAACCAGGCTCAATTTTTCCCCCACAGGCAAGGAGACAGCAGAAATAAGAACTAACACTCAGTCTCACAGCTACAGACATTGAGATTATCAGATAAATAATACCAAATAAGGATCTCCGAGAAAGAAGAGCTGGTACCAAAAATATGATACATAAGAGATTATAGACAATGGCTAGGTAGGCATGAAGAAACAAAAATGAAGTTGAAGTTAAAATAAGATAACATTAACAGTTTAAATTCGCTGGGCACACACCTTTAATCCCAGCACTTGGGAGTTTGAGGCCAGCCCAGTCTAGAGAGTGAATTCCAGGACAGCCTCAGCCTCAAAAAGAAACCCTGCATCCAAAAACAAACAAAATTAAATTTATGGATAGATTGAATGATAGAATAAAGATAGCTAAATAAAAAAGTGAATTCAGACAAAGAAAAAAGCACATGGAATAAACATAGGAACAGAAACAGACAATACGAACCAGGAAAGACACGTGAGATGCCATGGAAAATCAAGTGAAAAGAGATCTAACGTGTGCCGTGTGCCATGAGAGCTCCAGAAAGAGCAAAGAGTGAAACAGGAAGCGCTCCCTGACATAATACCTAAGAACTTTCCAGAATCTATGAGAAACAACCCTCAGATCCGAACAGGCTTCCGCCATTCCCATTTGAAGAGTTCACAGCCAAAACGGTAGAAGGGAAAAAAAGCCAGACTTTAAATTTGCCCACAGACTCCAGTCCTGAGCCTTCTCATATGTAAGTCAATAACATGAGCAACAAGGCTAACACAGCAAGCACACATGTGGCACCTTCATGTTGTGTGTTCTTCCCCCATCTGCAAACAGAAGTAAAAGGATGCAGTCTGTGATGCCTTCTAGGAACTCAATCCGTGTCTAGAAACAAAACCAAACCCAAACCCACAACAAGGAAACAGTAGAAAAGACCAACTCTTAGATTGCAATTTATTTAGTGATTCACTTGAAACACTGGCTGTACTGCCTGTTTGCCAAGCGTGACCTCACTTGCTACCTGGGACAGAATGACCTGGAGACGTAGCTGAAACAAGGGTTCGTTGCCCTTAACAACCTGACCAATCTGGCTTACTCCGTCGCCCCACCTTGTGGCTTTAGAACACACAATGAAAATACAAGCTGGACAGGATACCAAGGCCTTTCAGTTGTCGTCATGGCTTTGGTTCAACAGCGACATCTCTTCTCTTCCGCTCTCTTTGGTGTCTAAATGTTTATTCCAGAAAGATTCCCGCAACACAACATAAAAATCCTGCGGGCACTCCGGAACCCTGCTCAGCCTTGCACGGAGAGCCACACAGAAGCACAGTGCCAGGCTCTGGTCCAGTCGCTTCCCCCAGGGAAGCCTGTGACCAGGACACAAATGCAGCCTTCCTCCATCTCACGTGAGCATCGTCTGCCTCCTTTTTTCCCCCCACCCAAGCTCTATTCAACCTTTCCGGGAATTTCTAGTTCCTGGAAACCAGGACTCAGAAGCTAATACACTGTTTAGATTGCTTTTATAAAAAGAACAGGGCTGCCAGGCAGTAGTGGTGCTTGCCTTTAACCCCACCGTTTAAGTAAACACTAATAGAGGCAGAGGCAGGCAGATCTCCGAGTTCAAGTCCAGCCTGGTCTACAAACCAAGTTCCAGGACAGCTGAATCTGCACAAAGAAAAAAATTCTATTTCAAAAGAGGAGGAGAAAGAGCAGGGAGGGAGAGGAAGAGGAGAAGAAAAAGAGCAGGGCCATGGGATGGATTTGGATTTTATCATTTTCCCCATGAAGCTGATTAACTTCTCTGAGCTTCAGGACAGTCACTGAATCAGAATTCTTTAGGATGAGAGACAATCAAATGCACCTTTAACAAAACTAAACCAGAGGGAGCTTATTGATTATATATCTGGATAGAGGCAAAGGGTTAACCAGGAACAGTTTCTTGGGGGCATCACAATCAGAATCCCTAGGTGCTCTTTCTTAGTCTACACCCCTTCACCTTTACCGCACCCTCCCCCCTTCCTCCCAGCTCCCACACCTCCTTGGCAGTCCTAGGCTCTGTTTCCCAAGCCTGGAAGCTCGCACCAGAAACCCAATAGCAAACAGAACAGGCACTCCAGTTTCCCTAAAATCGTGTTGACTGGCCCAGCCCTAGGTCACGTGCTAGCTCTAGCCCAGCCCCGAGTGAAGAGGCTGCACGAGCGCCCACACCCTTCTGCATCTGAGGGCTGGAATTCTGTTCTTCAACAGAATTCTCCCAGAGAAAGTTGTCTGTTAAATCCATTTTATCTAACAACGGACCCCGGAGCTTGGCAACTTAAACCAACAGCCATAATTATCTCATACATCCTCGTGCTGACAATATGGGTGTGGCCTCACCAGAGGTCTGACTCCAGGCTGTCTTTGGAGATAAAGCTGAAGTCATCTCCAGACTGCTAAAACAGAGGGGTGGCCTTTGGAGTTCCTCTGCATGGTGCTGGGTCAGCCTTGGTCCCTGGGAATCCAGTTCCTGCTTAACTGGAGCCTTCAGTGGTCTCTGCCCGTATGGGTCCCCACAGGGAATAGTTAGTAGCAAAGTAATAGACCGCAAGACATGAGACCTGAGAAGCCACAGCCAAAATTCAGAAGTGACATACTGCTACTTCTGTGAGCAGCCAACCCCAGCACACATGAAGGAGAGGAATAAGAGTAGCATTTGCTGATGTGAGGATTCCTGAGGACCACGATGGACAGCACACATTTAAAATGACCTGGAGAGGACCAGGCATATCAGGGTAACCACCTTCGTCTCTCTCTCTCTCTTCGCCCAGACCTGGCACAGGTTAAAATATGCAAGGCTGAATCTGGGGGGACTCCTGTAAGTTTGAAGAAAACTGGCATGGTGAAACAGTGTCTGATGGTACCCAAGAGGCAGAAAAGAAGTCATCTGAGTCCGTTCCTCAACAAGTGACCGAGGTCCACAGCAAGGGTGAACAGAGTTCAAGGGAGACCCCAGGTCTTCTGCTCTACTCCATTGCCGAGCCTTACCCTTCTACACAAGCGTTCACTGATACTGTGTGGACAGCTCCGGCTGTCCCTGGAACTCACTTTGTAGACCAGGCTGACTCCTCTAAGCTCAGCATCCACATCTGTGAAATGGGCACACACAATATATTTCTTATTCCAACCTCCCTCAGTTTCTCACCCCTATGATAATCTGGTGGAATGATTTTGGGCTCCCAGACCCTAAGCTCAAAACAAAATACAACCAGACTTCTCCCAGGCAGGTCCCTCATCTCATTCCCCTCTCTGTTGACAGAGTCAACGCTGTATTAGATATCTGTTGTCTGTCCCCCAAACAGTCAGCAAAATCAAGGAACCTGACAGCCATTCACAGACCTCTGGCCTCACTCTCTTCCCTCCCGAAAACCCCGATTCCCCAACCTTTGCTAAGACTGGAACTTCATCTTGTTCCCACCTGCCAAAGCCCTCCAAAACCCCATTTCCCCACCCCTGCTGCCACGTCTGTGTTCCAAGGGCTTGGTCCCTTCTCCACTTCATCTCTCCCAGGTATTTCCTCAGCTAACACTCCTCCTTAAGATGCACACTGCCCTGCTCAGAGGAGAAGGCAGGTACAAACTATCTTTGTCTTCCCTAGACATGGGTGTTAACGAGTCTGGGCAGCTCAAGCGAACCCAGGGAGGGTTTAAAGGCAGGATGAGCTTCACGGGTGCAGAAAGAAATGCATGTGTCTGAGGAGTCTCGCGGTCGCTTCCTGCAAAGATGGATGCTCTCTTCTGACCCCACCCTAACGCTGTTGACATGCTGCACAATGGGGACCAACTATAGGAAACTGAGCCTTGGCCTCATTTCTGAGGATGAAGGCTGTAAGAGTGTGTGGTCTGGGGAAGTGGGGCTTCTTGGTCCTTGACTGATGACGTGTGTTTGTTTCCAAACAAAAGAATCTTCCCAGTGCTCCAGGGGTTGAAGGGAACACTCCAACACCTAACACCCACATGTGACAGTGGCTGATGTCCCCAAGAGCCAATCAGGTCAGGCCAGGGTTTCCCTGGCTCAGAGGAACCCTATATGTTCTGTTTCTTTACCCAGAATAAGAGATCCAGCCATCAGTGGGAAAGGCAGAGGGCTTCGGGAAATCTAGGGACTGCCTTGGCTCTGGGCCTTACCCAATAGCTCCAATCCCCTTCCTCTGTGCTTAAGTGCCTGAGAGTGTTGCCAATAAATACAATCTAGTGAGTCATTAGCCAAAAACTGGATTGTTTAATTCAAGGGAGAAATTATATTTAGGAAAAGAAAATTTTGCATTTCGCATCAAATGAGAGCTCGGTGGACGCAAAGGTTGGCCAGCAGTTAGTGAACACATGTGGCTTTGTAGCCCACACCAAGAGCAAGTGCAGGCAGCAGGGAGCAGTGTGAGCATCTTCAGTGGACATGTGGAAGGCAGGTGGGTAGGTGACAGAGCCATCTCCAGGAGTTCTTCTAGAGTGTTTGGACGAAAGGGAGAGGGGGGGGGAGGGAGAGAGTGCTGTGTGCCTTCTTTCTCCAAAATCAATATTTGAATTCACCTTGCTCATGTCTGACCTGTGTCTGACCTCACTGATCGAGATCTAGATTTAATTCCGTTTCCTCCCAAATTCTAACCGAAATAACTGAAGAACTATTGTGAGCTGGGAGCCTCCTATCAGCAGCCATCAGTACTAGAAGGGGGAGAGCTGGGCTCTTGGGTCAGATCTGAGCCTGCTAGCCACATCCTTCTCAGCACCCCTGACCATCCCGGCGAGTGCGTGGTTGCTCTGAGTTTCCCTTCTCCCTGTATCCTGAGCCCTGTGCTGACCTCTGCAGGACCTTCGTCTCAGGACTTCCTCTCCACCTGTCCTCATTCTGCATCCAAAGAGCCATTCCTCCTTGTAGAGGACTCTCAAGATCATTTGTGATGCTCTGGTGGGAGGGGTCATAAAAAGATACTCCCTGTATAAGGTAAACCCTACTCTGTGTGGTCTTCCTGCCTATGGCCCCCCAACAACTCCTCTTTCTCTGAAGCTTTTTCACAAACCTGCATCCCATAAGATGCTCTCCAGGGAAGGTAGCTTTTGTCCCCAGAGCATTGCCAGAGTGTTGAGTAGGGCTTGAATCCCATTAACATCCCGATATTGAACTTTGAACCTTCAAAACCAGGAATTATCTGCCTTAGGAATTTCACTGTAGTAACACAAAACTGACTAGTACAGAAAACACATTGTAAAAAAATCATCCCAGTAGTAAGAAGTATAAATTAAAATATCATTTTTGATTCATTGCCAAATATTTTCTTAAGCTATAGTAATATGTACTGATGACCAGAACGGAATGGTTAGATCAGTAAAAAAAAAAAAAAAAAAAAAAAAAAAA